>NC_029787.2:132553943-132581598 GCF_000816755.2 Arachis ipaensis | reverse complement strand
ATTATTCATAGCCAGGCCCAAAATGAATAGAAGCTCACTCAAGAGATCCAACTACTACACCTACTCGACCTCATAGAAGTCGGGCGCGATGATGGCAGTTCACCTCTACTTATGTGAATAAGTAACTAACTCCTGAGATATCTCTCACTTATCTAGAAGGGAGATCTCAATAACTTTCATAACAAAAGAGAACGGTTATCCTCCCTCAAAAGGTGGAACTACTCTAAAATGTGGTTATCTATTCTACTATAAATACACTGATACTTTAAGGTATTCTTCGAGCTCAATCTGCTAAAAACCTGCTTTGAACTCTTGCTAACTTAAATATCGGAGTCCCTTGCAGGTATCATCCTTCACCTCTTCACGAGGAACTCAGACGGTGGCACATCTGCTACTATACAAGTTGGATGCTGTCAAAGAAGGAGCCCGAACCTCACATTTTTAGGCCCAAATACAACCCAGTTTCAGGTAATTCTCGGAATATTGGTGCCGTTGTTGGAAAGCTGCAAATTTACATCCAACCATGGCGAACGAACAATTTGAAGACAGACACACTGCGTTCGAATTTGAACCAAAGCCTCGTAACAATGACCGAGCCCTTATGATACTTTCATGACAAGAAGGAACAAGTAATTCTAATGGAAAATCCTCACACTTGACGACCATAGTCAGAAGTACATCTACCTGAGGACGAAGAGTCCCCACACCCAACCGAGATCATGGGACTCGTACACAGACATCAAGGCCGGTTGGAACAACTTGAACAAGAGATCGGACGACAAAGAGAAGCCGAAAGAAATTTGCGAAAGGAGGTATGACACAGAAGGAAACTTGAGAAAAATCTTTTAAAATTAAAAACTGATCTACGAAATCGGACAAACAACGCTGAATGAGAAGAAATCCCTTTTAGGGGAGAAGATCCATTCATAGAAGAGATCATGCAGGCTAAGGTTCCAAGGAATTTTAAAAGCCCCGACATGGATCTCTATGATGGCACGACCGACCCAAGACATCATCTCAGCAATTCCAAAAGTATGATGTATTTGGCCGACGCATCTAATGCGACTCGTTGCAAGACTTTCCCGACAACATTAACCAAAGCAGCAATGAAGTGGTTTGATAGCTTACCACCTAAGTCAGTAACTTGCTTTGATGACCTGACAATGAAGTTTTTCACCCAATTTTCAATTTAGAAGGACAAAGTCAAACATGCTCCAAGTCTCTTAGGGATAAAACAAGAAGTCGAAGAGACTCTCCGAGCTTATATGAAAAGGTTCAACAAAGCCTGTTTAGAAATATAGAATTTACCTCCTGAAGCAGTAATAATGGGGTAAGTTAATGGTCTTAGAGAAGGGTCATTTTCTCAATCCATATTGAAGCAGCATCCAATCTCTTTATATGAACTATGAAGTACAAGAGCGGGCAGAGAAGTATATCAACATAGAGGATAACTCTTGACTTAGAGATCCAATCCCAAGGCCAAACCCCCTATCAAGCTCGGAATAAGGATAAAGAGACAAAGAAAAAATACGAATACAACTTAGAAAAATCTCGGAGATACCACAACTACACCCCACTCCGAGTCTCTCTTGTTGATATCTATATGGAGATCTGTCACACTGAATAACTTTCGCCTCCCTGTCCCATTAAACACAAAAAGGCTGGAAGTCGGACAGAATACTGCGAGTATCACAAATTATATGGGCATTCTACCAATGATTGTTATAATCTGAAAAATGTTATAGAAAAGTTGGTAAAAGAAGGTCGGCTAGAAGGATACCTCGCTGAAAGGTCGGACGACCCAGGAAAAAAGAAGAGAGGTGATGAAGATGGAGGACGACAAGATTGGCCACCATCAACCCCTGATAGACACATACACATGGTAAATGGAGGATTTGCAGGAGGAAAATTTACTAAGTCCTCATGTAAAAAGAATCTTAAGGAAGTATATCAAGTCACGGAAGATTGCTGAGTTCCTGACTTACCCACAATCTCATTTTCTAAAGAAGATGCTCAAGGGGTGACACCTGGTCATGATGACCCCGTAGTAATCACAATGATCCTTGCTAATGCAAACCTCCATAGAACTTTGGTGGATTAGCGGAGCTCGGTCGACATGTTATTCAAACCCCCTTTTGATAAACTCGGGTTAGAAGAAAAGGAACTGAAGGCTTATCCAAATAACATTTTTGGGTTAGGAGATACGCCAATCTGGCCTATTAGTTTCATCTCGTTATATACTACTTTTGGTAAGGGACTGAAATCTAGAACCTTAAGCGTCGATTATATTGTATTCGATGTGGCATCAGCCTACAATACCTTGATAGGTTCCTCCTTCCTTACTAGTATAAATATGCATATGTACCCCCTTTTGCTTATAAGTTAAATTGATTGAGTTATATATATATATATTAAATAAGTTGTGTGCTTATTTTCCTCTAGACTCTCCGAGAGTAAGAGGTGCATCCTTGGCTTAGTCAACCAAGGTGGGTTCTTGGCTAATTTCACCGTAGTGGGGTTGTTAACCTTGCCAAGATTGGTGACTCAAGCGACGTCCCGGCGTCAGTTTGGTATCAGAGCAAGGTCGGTCCTCGACTTGCTCTAGTAAAATTTTATTTCGTTTGTGGGTACAGTCTTTATGCGGTTCTCTCGCTGTTGGTACGAGTCATCGTCAATACGGATTGTCTGCTGCGAAGTTTTGAGTAATATAATTCTTTTCTCTTCTTTTGGTACCTTTTCTGTTTGTGATTATCTTCGTTCATTCCCATCATTATCATCATTGGTGCATTCTCAGTATCATCACAACATCAACATCCAAGCTCAGTCTCATTGCATAATAATAAAAGATGGCTCCAACGCGTAGAACTACTCAAGAAATTGAAGTGGAGGAATTACGCCGTCAAGTTAAGGAGTTGCAAAAGTAACTTGCAAAATATGAAGCTGTTCAAAATGATCATGGCAAGCAGAGTGATGACGGTTCTTCTAGCGAAGATGATAATGAAAATTCATTTCATTATTCTTCTTCGTCTGAAAATTTGTCCACACGAAGAGCACGACAAAACAACACGAAAGTTAAAGACTTAGGAATCAAAATTGATATTCCTAAGTTTGAAGGGAGACTCCAACCTAATGATTTCATCGACTGACTTTGCATAGTGGAAAGAGTATTCGAGTTAAAAGACATTCCAGATGACAAGCACGTGAAGCTTGTAGCAATCAAGTTGAAGAAGCATGTGTCAGTATGATAGGAGAATCTCAAGCTAGCGTCAGCGAGAAAGAGAAGGAAGAAGAAAGATCAAAACATGGGATAAAATGCGTTGTGAGCTCAAGGGCAAGTTCCTTCCTGAACATTACAGGCAAGACACCGTCATCAAATTTCATAATTTGAGGCAAAAGTCATTATCTGTAGAAGTATATACAATGGACTTCGAAGAGTTGCTTATGAAATGTGACATTCAAGAGCCTAAAGAACAAATAATTACTCGTTATCTTGGAGGACTGAATACAAAAATTTCTGATATCGTTCAGCTGCAACCATATTGGATCTTGGATGATGTTATTAGGTTGTCATTAAAGATTGAAAAGCAAAGAACACAAAGGAATAACACTCAATCGCCGAAGGACAAAGAAGTCATCCTTGATGTTCAACAAGAAATGAAGACATGATCTTTTAAAAGCAACAAGGAACGTGGATCATCAGGTAAGAAATGCTTCAAATGTCAAGGTTTTGGGCATATTGCTGCTGATTGTCCAAACAAAAGGGTTATCACTCTTGTCAAGAAAGAGGTTAATGAAGAACCAATTCAAGAGCAAGAGGAGAAAGGTGAGGTTGACTATGCTATTGAAGAAGTTCCGGCCGGTTGTAGAGAAGCTTTAGTAGTTTGTCGAAGCTTGAATACTGCAAGGGTAATAGAAGACAATAGTTGGCAACGCCACAACATCTTTCACACAAGATGCACTGTTGAAGAGAATTGAGGTCAACTCGGACAAATGCACAGTAATATTGGAGATGAAAAGCCCGACTTGCCTCAAAGAAGTCCAACAACTAAATGGAAGGTTGACAACTTTATCTAGATTCCTGGCAGGATCAGCCTTGAAGTCTTTACCTTTGTTCTCAATACTTAAAAAAGGGAACCAATTTGAATGGACTAAAGAATGCGAACAAGCCTTGCAAAACTTTAAAAATTTTCTGAGCCAACCTCTAATACTTACCCGACCTGTCCTAGGGGAAGAGTTCATCCTCTATCTGGCAGTTGCAAGTCGGGCTATAGCCTTGGCATTAGTCCGAGAAGATGAACACGGATAATAACATATCTACTTTGTCAGCAAAGTACTGCAGGGACAGAACCAAACTATCAAAAGATAGAAAAGTTTTCATATGCCCTTATTATCACTTCCAGAAGGCTCTGACCTTATTTTCAAGCTCACACTATAAAATTTTGAACTAACCAACCCATGAGGCATATTCTATAGAAGATAGACTTTGCAGGAAGGATGCTACAATGGGTAATAGAACTGTCGAATTCAAATGAAGCCATGAAACTCAGACAATAATCAAATTCCAGTATCTGTCCGATTTTATGGCAGAATATACTGAAGCCCAGGAAAGTCCTACAACCTAGAATCTATATGTAGATGGATCATCCAATAAAGCTGGAAGCAGAGCAAGAGTGATTCTAGAGAATGAAGAAGGAACTTGGGTTGAACTCTCATTAAAGTTTGAGTTTTCTGCTTCTAACAATCAAGCAGAATACGAATCCCTATTTGCTGGCTTAAAGCTGGCCAAAGAATTCGGGACAAAAAGATTGATCATGTGTAGTGACTCTCAAGTAATAACCTCCCAAGTAAACGAGACTTATCAGGCTAAAGATCCCAACATGAAGAAATACTTGGAAGAAGCACAAGAACATTTAGCTCAATTCTCGGAGATACAGGTTAGATATATAGCTCGAGAATCCAACATATGAGCTGACGCCCTCTCCAAACTGGCCAGCACCAAGTTAGGGGCAACAATAGAAGCCTGATCTAGAAAACTGTCCACACACCTTTAGTAGTAAAGGAAGACGACAAGTCGGGCACAATTGCCATATCCAATCAAAGCTTAGGATGGATGACCCCATAATCGAATATCTTAAATTCGATATATTCCTGGAGAAGAAAGGAAAGCAAGGAAGCTCATAAGAGAATCAAAAAACTATACCTTGGTTCACAATGTTCTCTACAAAAGAAGAGTATCCACACCTCTATTGAAGTGTGTCCCGACCTCCAAGACTAAGGAGGTCTTAGAAGAAGTTCATAATGACATATGTGGAAATCATTTAGGAGCACAATCACAAGCCAAGAAAGTGATATGAGCCGGCTTCTTTTGGCCGACCTTGCAAAGGGAGGCAACCGACTTCGTTAAAAAGTGTCCACCTTGTCAAAAGCATGCCAATTTTCATGTAGCACCTCCTGAATAACTCATCAGCGTCATTTCATCCTAACCGTTTGCAAAATGAGGTCTAGATCTCCTTGGTCTGTTTCCACAGGCACCTGGGTAGGTAAAGTACCTCATAGTTGGGATTGATTATTTCACCAAGTGGATTAAGGCAGAACTCTTGGCAACCATCACAACTCAAAGAAGTTAGAAGTTTCTCTACAGTTACCTGGTTTGGAGCCCCACATTCCATTACCACGGACAATAGAACTCAGTTTACCGACTCAACCTTTAAAAGCTGTGTGGCAAGCCTCAAAATTAAGCACCAATTCATGTTGGTAGAACACCCCCAAGCTAATGGACAAGCAGAAGCTGCAAATAAAGTCATATTGGCCTGAGCTGAAATGCCGACTACAAGGCGCCACGGAGCATGGGCAAACGAGCTCCCTCAAGTTTGATGAGCATATTGGACAACTTCTCACTCAACAACTAGGGAATCATCTTTCTGACTTGCTTACGGCATAGAAGCCATGATTCCTGTAGAAATTATTGAAGAATCTCCAAGGGTTAGATTCTATAATGAAGTGACAAATGTCCAAGCACAAAAGAAAAAACTTGACATCCTCCTAGAAGTCCAAAAACAAGCTCGAATAAAATAGGAAGCATTGAAGCAAATGATGGCCTTGGAGTACAAGAAGAAAGTCATCAGAAGAAGCTCCATCAACGACCTCGTACTAATCCAAAATGACATCAGAGTTCAGAAGTCGGGTGAGAAAAAGCTGGCTACCAACTGGAAAAGACCTTATAAGGTTGTCGAAGTCTTAGGAAAAATGTTACTATAAAGTGTCTGACTTAGAGGGGAACAAGCTCCAAAGGTCGTGGCACGCATGTAACTTGAAGAGGTACTACAGTTAGAAGGTGTATCTTGTTTCCTGGTGCACTCTTTTTTCCGACTTCATGATTTTTTTTGTTACGAGACACCATAACAATGGCTAAGGGTAAAAAGAAAAATCCTTAGTAGCAAGAAGACTTACATAAATTTTTTCCTCTTTGTTAATGATAATTCATTTTCTACCAATTTTTCCATCCAAACGCATTAATTTAAACTCGAAAAATCGCAAAAATAATTGCCCAACCTGTGTAGTCAGCAAGATGAAGCGACGAGGTACAAATTAGTGTAAGAAGTTATGTAAGCAGTTCGTGGTCCGACCTAAAAAAAGTTGGACCTAAAACGAATTGTAAGAGTAACTTGATAAACCCAATTACTTAAAGTCGGAGTCCAAACAATTAAGGGAAAACAATAATTGCGTATGAAAGGTCCAAAAATGACCGACCTACTTCATCAACGTCTTTCCAAACTTAGCAAAAGTAACATCAAAAGCTACTAGAATGACTTAGTGAAAATTTCTAAGTCATAAAAGTTTAATAAAAATAGCTACAACTAAATAAAGGATGATAAGAAAAATACTCATTCATGCAAGAAAACCACCACACATTCGAGTAGTGGAAAAAAGGTCTTTAAGCAGGGACAAATAAAGTGTTCAAACTATGACTATTGTAAAAATTAAAATTGTTCATACAGACTCACAAGCTGGGCCATCTGAATACTTAGAAAATTAAAAAGCTAAGAAGGAGGAACTTGGTCACTAGAAGTTGGTTAGAGATGTCTTCAGGTTGCACAGTGGAGGTCAAGAGAATTTTAGGCTGCATTGTCGAAGTCGGGAGTGTTTTAGGCTGCATAGTGGAAATCAAGAGAGTTCCAGGAGAAGTAGGCTCATCGTTAATCCAAGTAGAAAAATCTTGAGAAGCTCCCTCGGCCTGAACCCCCGAGGTATTCGAGTCGGACAAAGGAGTATCCTCCTTCTCCTCGGGTGCAGGAACTATCTTCCTTCCACAACCACATTATTAGGACTAATAAGGGAGAGATCTGCCTCGGGAGCCACAACTCGAAATTGGGCCTTCAAATTTTTCACAAATTCATCCTTTTCCATGGCTATGTTTCCTCCAGCTCGGCATATTTGTCTCTCGATTTGGTGATTTTATCCACCAAATCTAGATTCTCTCCAAAAATTCTGGTATAACTCTTCTCGGCCTTCTTTTTTAAGCCCTTCGCCATAGTAAAGGCAACAACAGATTGCTTTGCTCTCGCCCGAGCTTTGCCAAGGTCAGAAATAAGAGACTCCTTTTCACCCTCCCATTCCTTTTTTAACTCCTTTAAGGGGGCCACTTCAGCTTGTAAATTAGTCAAAGTGCATTGAGTGGCACATAGGGGAGTCTTCTCCAGTTCTCTCAACTAAGCAGTACAAACCCTACCCGCTCGAATTCCACCTCGGGCAAGTACCTGAAGGTGGCTCTTTATGAAAAACATCATCCATACTGATAAAGGTGTGGAAAAAGATGTGTTTCTCACTCCAAGCAATGGCATTAAAGTCATGCTCATAAACACCCCCTGTTTTAGAAGTCTTACGCTTTTTAGGGGTTCGGCTCGGAGTTGGAAGGTGGAGGAAGAACTGTTTTTTTTACCAAGCTTAAAAGAGGAGGAGTAGGTTGAGGAGTCGAATCAATAATTATTTTTACCGAGGTAGAAGCTTCCAAGTCTGACTTAAAAGAATAGGAGAGGTTATCCAAGTACTTGCCTCTTTTAGTTGCATGCTTCGTGCAACAACATTCTTCTTGTCAGTCTGAAGTGTTTTCGTAGCAACAACTTAGGGGCCATTTTTTCTACACGACATCAAAGTCAGGATACATTAGTCACTAATACATTTAGATGAAGCCATGTCTATACAAGGAAAAGAAGGCTACCTAGCTCATATTGAAGCTAGCTCGGATTTCCTAAGTATCTCTTGGTATCTAGATAAGGAGATCGGTCTCAATACTCCTGGAACAACCTCACTACACTATCCTCAACCTCATCTAAATCATTCAAGTTATACTTAACTATCACAAGATGCTCTTCCCAATACAAAGAAAAAAGGGGCTCATCCCCCTCACTTAGAAAGACAGGTCAGACACCCTCCATAACATGGATATTAAAGAAGTAATTCTTAAAGCCATGAAAATTATCATAAAAAAATGGTAAATACCTTCCTATCCTGGACAGCTCGAAAAGAGATCCAGCTCTGTTTCTTTGAGGTGAAAGGCTTGGTGAGGACAAAATGATAAAAGAAAACGTTAAGAGAAGGAAGGACATCAAGTTCCTGACAAAGGAGCTGATATATTTTCAAAAAGTCCCAAGAATTAGGATGAAGTTGAATGGGAGCAACATTACAGAATTGAAGAATCTTGGATTCAAAATCAGAAAAAGGAAGGATAATTCCTAATCTCGTGAAAAAATAATCATACACGTAGATGAAATGGCGATCCAACCTGTAAAGTCAGGGAAAACAGACCCTCTCTTCAGGGTCAGCAACCATAATTTCATAGTTCCTCTCATCCTTCTGACTTAGACATAACCTATGATGCCTACGAAAGGTTTCAACATACTCATTATCAATAATAAGGATAGGAGTAAGTACAGATATATCTATCCAAGTCAGGTCGGACGGGACTTTAGAAGACATATTGTGAATTACTAACTTAGACATAAAAGCTATACCTACAATATAATAAAAAAAATTATCACTACAAGTCGGCAAACTAGGCAGAACAACATAAAAAGTCCAAAGAGGTCGTGTCATCTTCAGCAAAATGAAGGAACGTTACGATTCGTACAACCTCGCGAATACCAAGAAATAGCATTTCTAAATGTGTAAAAGGTGTCATTTTTAATAGATAAAAAATATACCATTTGAGGACAATATGGAGTATAACCCCACGACTACATTTACAACAACAACAACTTAAAGATTCCAGAAATTCAAGTTCAAGAACAGAAACAAACTTTTCAAGGCTTGATTTTCAAAAATAACATAGTAATCTCAAAACAAATAAAACGTGAAGTAACGAGATAGTTCAAAACATAAATACAGAGACAAGGGGTAAAGACGCTAACCTTGAAGAAATGCGAAGAAGGGCACTTGAACAATAAATATACAGAAGATAAAAAAAACCTCCAAATGAATGAAGAAAATTGCCAAGTAGAAAGTCCAATATTAAAGTGCAAAAGAGGAATGGAGAATCTAAGTGAGAAAATAAAGAGGACAAATGTTTCTGTCAAAAGCGAAAAATAAGAGAAAGAGAAGAGTTTGAATATTTATAAGACAATAGGGGCAAAAAAGTAATCTCACAAACCCCTCATTTATGGCGCGCGGTTACCAAAGTAACTGTAAAGGAACATGTGCAAGATGTGAAAAGACATAACGTCTCAAATTTAAAATACGTCAAGTACCCAACCTAGCCCCAGGGAAGGCGGTTTGCCCGATCTAATGTTTACATCTACAAAGAGACTAGTCTGATTTACAAATGCTTGAGTCTGACTTCGAAAAAGCTCAGACTTAAGTAGGGACACTGTTCATATCCTGTCCCAAAAAACATAGCCACATCCAAAATGAATAGAAGCCCACTCAAGAGATCCAACTACTACACTTACCCAACTTCATAGAGGTTGGGCGTGACGGTGACAGTTCAGCTCTACTTATGTGAATAAGTAACTAACTCCTAAGATATGTCCCACTTATCTAGAAGGAGATCTCAATAACTTCCCTAATAAAAGGGAACGATAATCCACCCTCAAAAGGTGGAACTACTCTAAAAGGTGTTTATCTATTCTATTATAAATACATTGACATCTTCAGGTATTCTTCGAGCCCAATCTACTAAAAAACCTACTTTAAACCCTTGCTAACTTAAGCATCGGAGTCCCTTGGAGGTATCACTCCTCACCTCCTCACGAGGAACTCGGATGGCGACACATTGGCTCCTATACAAGTTCAATGCTGCCACAGAAAGAGCCTGAACCTCACGTTCAGACTAAAATACAACCCAATTTCAAGTAACTCTCGGAACATTTATATTTATTATTACTTTTAGTACATACAAATGTAAATTATAATAAAATAATAATATTATAACAGAGAATAAAATAAAAATAATTACAAAAAATTTGAATATTTTTATTAATATTTATATTATTTATTAATTTTAATAATTAAAATAAATTTAAAATATTATATTATAGCAGAAAATTAAAAAAAATTACAGCATATCTAAAAAATAAATTTATTAATAATTATTAAAATAATAACAAAAAATAAAATAATTATAACAAAAAATAAAAAAATAATAACAGTATTATCATCACAGAAAGTCTAAAAAAAATAAATCAAATAATTAATTATACTAGTATTGCTGATAATAATATTAACCAAAATAATTACATTCAAGATATTAACCAAATAATAAGTTCTAAATTAGCAAAAATAATAAACTTATGAAATTATATTGACCCAAATAGTTGATCATATATTCTGTCTCCAACGTATAATCACGCTAAATACATTAAATATGTTCAATAAGACACTGAACTCTTTACTTCTTAAACTCTCTAAACTCTAACACTTTCAGGAGGGAGCTCGGGTGGGAGGATTTTAAAGCCATCTTTTGTTACGTCGCGTGTTTCCGGAGCAGCCATGGTTCCTGCATGCCAACACTAACAACACGTATTAATCGTGTTGGCCAAAAAGCAAAAACTATTTCGATAAATTAAAGCTATGTAGAAGGAATCTCTACACTACCTACTGCAATACGCTGGCTCCATGTCGAGGTTAACTCGATATGCGTCTCACTTCGTTTATGTTTCCACTGCAGGTAACATTATTACATGTGTGTTGGTTCAGACAATATTGTAATTCTATATTATGGCATAACACACCATGATAAAATATAAAATATAACTGCATAACACAAATATTGTTCATATTGAAAATAATTTCTGAAAGACTGTATTGAATTTATTCAAATAATAAATGTTTAAAATAGTACTAGTTTGTAATAACTCTTTATCTATCAATATATTCTGAATGGATAATACTAAGTAGATAAAAAAAAAAGACTAAACTTGTCTTATTTAGTATTAATTAATTATTACAACAATTAATAAATGTTAAATAAGATAAATTATGACTGTTTTTATCTGATTTTCTTTAGTTATCAAATATTTATGATTATGAATATACTATCCATGAAGATTAATTGTTTGAGTCACTATTCAAGCTAAATAATCAATTTGATTTGAATCGCATAACCAATGCAGTTATGCAGATGAGGAAATTTGGACAAGCTCATTTAATGTCTCATGAGATTCTAAAATCTAAACTATAGCTTTCAGTTGATCTTCTTGCTCGGCAAATTATACCTTTTTGCCTTACCAAATCAGTCATACTCATATCACTGTTTTTAATTTCTGTTCGAGTCATTTTTGGGAGTCTATCTTTCTAAAGATAAAATTTTCCATTTCATACAAATTCAACAATTGACCACATTTCAACATCATGGTCATGGGTTTAAGCACGATTACATTACATGCGTAAATGCGTAATTCCTTTCATGATTACCTTCAACTTGCTCAAAATCTAGTTGATCAAGTTTCACTTTTTAAGGGGAAAAAATAAAAAAAAAAAGTCATTATCCAATCTTCATTCAAAAAATAAAAAAATTATACGTGTAGCATTTTCAATTTTGTTTTTATTTTTATACATAGACAGGTAGATAAAGCAAACAAAAATAAAACCGGGTACAGGATAACCACGTGTTTGTCATTATAAAATAAAATAAAATAAAATAAAATAATACTAGTAATAATATACCCAAAAATAACAATAATAAAACAAAATAATAGCAAATGGCGAGAGTTGCATAAATGATTACGTGTGGGCACCGCTATGCTAGGATATCGGTTTCTCTTACATAGGGAACAGTGACCTCAAACCGGCTACCTCCGGTCACCACCAAAACCAATCCATCATAGGTGCGCCCTCTCCCTTTATTTCCCTCTCGGCTCCCGCCGGCTCTGTCCACAAAGCAAAATAAAAATCAATTATTAAAAAACAAAAAAGAAAAAGAAAAATACAATTTGAATAATTTGATTAGGTTGTGCCATTCTGGTTTCTTCTTCATTCATCATAGAAAAATCCAGCGCCCCTTCCGATTCCGTGTACAGAAGATTCCATTCCGTCCCCATGGTGGCCAGAGGCGTGCCGGCGGAGGTGGCGACCACGGCGGTGTTCTCGGTGGCCGCCGCCCTTAACCTGACCAAATCGTCGTTGTCGTCGTCGTCGAACTGGTGGCACGACATCAACGCATCCTCTGTCTGGCAGGATCGTATATTCCACATCCTCGCCGTCCTCTACGGCATCGTAGGCGCCGTCGCGCTGGTATTCCTCTCTCTCTCTCTCTCTCTCTCATACACACACGCGCACGAAACAACCTATTCCTTTTTGGTTTCTCGATTTTTGATCGGTTAGGTTAGGGTTTTCCTTCAGATATAAGATTTATTAAATTATTTATTAATTATCGTAGTTACTTTTTTTGTTTTGTTTGTAATTATTAGGTTCAACTCGTTCGGATACAATTGAGGGTGCCGGAATATGGATGGACGACGCAGAAGGTCTTTCACTTTCTCAATTTTTTGGTGAATGGGGGTTTGTATCATTCAATTCTGAAAATCTCTTTTCTCTTTATAGTTTGATTAGTTTTTATTATGTGGGCTAATGCATGCTATTTTCTGGTTCTGCAGTTCGATGTTTAGTTTTCGTCTTCCGTCGGAATGTGCAGAAGTTTCAGCCAGAGGTGAATGAATTATTTCAGCTGTTTTCATAATCACATAATGTGAATTCTCATAATTATAGCATCTAATAATGGGTCAGGCTTTTGGTGTATAGATTGTTCAACATATCTTGCTAGACATGCCAAGTCTTGCTTTCTTCACAACTTATGCACTTTTAGTTCTCTTCTGGGCGGAAATTTATTACCAGGCAAGTTTGATTTGACGTTGATTGCCCTTTTTAAATGGCGTTGTGTTTTTCTATTTCAATGACCTGATTGGTGTTTACATGCTTTGATGAATGTTTTGTAGGCACGTGCAGTATCTACTGATGGACTCAGACCAAGTTTCTATTCAATTAATGCTGTAGTTTACGTTATTCAGGTGAAAACTCTTGCTCAAGATTTTATATCTGCTCAGTGCACTAGGTTTGGCTTTTATTATAGGAGGGCCATAGTTTTATACGACCCTATTCCTTTTTCTGCTTCTATTTCTCAGTGGAAGTAAAGAATAGAATTGACATGGAAGCTACAGTTTTAGCTGTTAAGATTGGCCAGTCTGCCCTATCCTCAGCGTGACCTGTCCCAAACTTTTTCTCAATAGATAAAAAAATGTGCCAACTCCTGTTTGACAAAATATAAGCTCGCCATCCCTCAAGTTACTTGTTATTCCTCGCCCCCATTATTTCTCTCTCTTATAAAAATCATTGGAGGAAAATTAGGAGTTTAGCCCTATGGATGAATGGCATTAGGGATGGCTGTAGTTAAAATGTGTTGGAAGTCAGCTAGTTGAACTATCTAACAGTAATGCACGTAAATCTTTGCAACTGAAAGGTTTAAAATTAATAACCTTTGAGATTTAAATGTTTTGAACTTTGTGTCATCAGTTTTGATGATCAATAAACATTGATTTGAGGTTTTAAATAGGTGCTACTCTCAGGTTGACTAGGTTCTGAAGCTACTGATAACTCTTCCCCCTTCTTGTGTTTCAGCTTGCTTTATGGTTGTTATTATGGTGGAAACCTATTAGGGTGCTGCTCATCCTGTCTAAGGTGTTCTTTGCAGGTTAGTTGTTAAGAGTTCTCCACCTCCAAAAAGAATAAAATTTAGTATTTTATCGATCATGATTTAATATTCTTGGGTGCATATATTTTGCAACAGGAGTCTCATTGTTTGCAGCCCTTGGCTTTCTTCTCTATGGTGGAAGGTAAACCATTTGTTCCAATTTTCAACTGGATGTGACGTGGTAAGGATTTTGGGATCATTATAACCAATGTTTTCAAAAGAAAACTGGCCGTTTAACCTGTTAATGGAGAGGCTTGTGCTTTAAGATCCAACCAGTCAATATGAGTGCATTTTTCCCAACCAAATATGCCAAAACACTGGATAAACTGGACATTAACCCAAATAAAAAGAAATAAAGGATCTGCTTCAGAAACTTCTTCCTTTCTTTGACCAAAGCTATGAAGTAGGATGGCCTTTGCTAATTAACGCAAACAATTGTTCCTTCAGGAAGTAGTTGCTTTGCAATACAGAAATAAGTGGTAAATGGATTCAGATGTTGAGACTAAAACTAAGTTTCACAACAGATGTTGCAAATAGTATGTGTTGATCCAATGAGCGCTGCAGTTCTAATAAAAATGTTTGACTATAGAAGGGCTTTCAATTTCCTAATGGTTTTGTTGAGGATGAAGATTTGATTGTTTGGAAAATGAACAGGAAGAAGGGATTTAGAAGAAAATTAACCATAAAAGTTATTTTGCCCAAATAAGACACTTATGGATTATATTTTGCACATCATCTTTGTATTTGCATTGTGTGTATACAACTTTAAATCTTGTTTTCCATCCAGTTTTTGTATCCTATTTCTGATTTTGTTCTTTGACAGACTATTCTTGATGCTGCAACGCTTTCCTGTTGAATCCAAAGGTCGACGGAAGAAGCTGCAAGAGGTATGCAGTTTTTCAATGAAAATTTTCCTAGATCCACTAAGATCTTCCCTTTCCTCCATCCCTCTCTCCCTTCTCCAGGATTTTAATCTACCTGATCTTTCTATTGCAGGTTGGCTATGTGACCACAATATGTTTTTCATGTTTCCTTGTCAGATGTGTTATGGTCAGTTCCTTTTTTTTTTCTTTTATGTACCTTGTTGATTTCATCTTCAAATTGGGTTTGATAACTTTTTTTTTATTGTGTTAGATGTGCTTTGATGCATTTGACGAAGATGCTGACCTTGATGTCCTGTACCATCCCATCCTAAACTTCATCTATTACTTGGTTAGTATGTTTATATTTCATTGTGGTCCTTAAATTGCCATGTTTCTAATTATTCCTTGTTTTTGTGCTTGCAACTCGCTATATATGTGGATCCATTTTTTATGCCTCTGGACACTCTTGTTTTGAGCTCATTTTTTGAAAGGTTGGACATATTTCCTGCCTGAGTTTGTCAGACTGATGCATTTCTGGTTAATCTACCTGAGTTTTGAGCTCACTCGTGGGAAGATTGTTTTCAAATAAACCTAATTGGCAAGGTGCAAAATAAAGTTATTGCAATTTCGCCAAAAATCCCATTTGATTTTTGAAACCGGATAATCCATGAAAGACTGATCCCCCCTCCCCTTTTTTTTTTTCTCTCTTTTTCTCTTCTCTCTCTGTCCCTCCCCCTCCCCTCCCCTCTATTTTTTATTTTTATTTATTGAGAGCATTGATTGTTACCCTGATGCCCGTTTGTATTAATGATTGCAGTTTTCCCCATGCTTTTGAAATACTTGTGAAAAATGGGAAACTTGGTCTCGTAGGGTTTTAATCTATTGAACGGGTATTTGTAATATTGGTCTTTCAACTAACACCCCTTTGTCTTTTTCACAATTTTGCTGCAGTTCTCCCTCCCCCTCCCCTCCCCTCTATTTTTTATTTTTATTTATTGAGAGCATTGATTGTTACCCTGATGCCCGTTTGTATTAATGATTGCAGTTTTCCCCATGCTTTTGAAATACTTGTGAAAAATGGGAAACTTGGTCTCGTAGGGTTTTAATCTATTGAACGGGTATTTGTAATATTGGTCTTTCAACTAACACCCCTTTGTCTTTTTCACAATTTTGCTGCAGTTGGTGGAAATATTACCTTCTTCCTTGGTCCTTTTCATTTTGAGGAAGTTGCCACCCAAGCGTGGTATCACACAGTACCACCCAATTCGTTGAAAAGTTTGAAAATACGGATAAAACCTAGTCAGGCCATCATTAGTGGCTCTCTGGATGTTTCTCACACTAGAAGGATAACTTCCAGAGGGCGTTCAATCTTTTCTATGTTGAATGACAAAGCTAATATCATGTACTTTATAGTTCTCCCATGAGGTTTGTAGATTTTGAAGTGACATTTTATGGGTCGGTGAACGTGTTGAGCTGTGTTACATATGTGATATTTGTTGTTTCTAGGTGAATTTGGTTGCTCGTTGAGGTTCGGAGATTTAACATTAATGAGCAACCATTTGGGGAGAAGGGAACGCTGATGTATTGTATAATAGAGTTCAAGTCTTGTAACTGCCTCCAGTTGTTGAAATTAATTGTTCCTCTGATTTTTTAGTCAATTCCTTTACATAACCTTTCTTTCCTTGTATGAAAGTTTAATCTTACTTTGGGCAAGGGGTTAACAAGGCTGAGCATAATGAAGATTTCCTTTTCGAAATTACTATACATGTTTGAATGATTAATAGTAGCAACAAGAATCTCAACATTCAACATGTTTCATACCATATGGAACAGAAGGATTTCAGTGTGTATAAGAACAAAAGGAGATCGAAGAATTCATACCGGTATTCATATTTTGCCGGAATTTGATGATGCCATGAATTGGAAGCATGCTCTTGGTCGCGTGATCCTGAGGCCATAGCTTGACGAGGAATCACTGTGTTCTAGTGAAATTGGAACATGGCCTATGATTCCGTCTTCAATTAGTATTAATATCGAAGATCAACCAGTCCAAACTTGAATGTTTGGTTTGACTTGGTTAACCTAGGAATGGTAGGTTTGAAAATCCTACGAGTTCTGTTATATGTCATGAATAAGATTCGGTTCTAATTGTTACGAAACAATGTGGATGAATCTTATTGGTTACTTAGTGGACACTAACAGAAATCGAGGTTAAAGTTGCTGCCACACTTAGTGCGAAAATTATTGGTGCATAAATAAGTGTGTTTTCCTAATCAAACTCATCTTAGGTTGTTCTTTTTCTAACTGAACATCTATACCCACGCTTCGTATACAGCACTGTCCACGGGGAAAGCACGTAACCCATCTACAACAAACAAATTACTTACTAGAGGCAGCTTTGTGTATTCTAAGGAGAGTTGAGTGCGTGGTCCATGATTTTTGTATATTTGATAAAACGTAATCTCTGTTCAAATTGAATATATATGTTTGCTGACAAATTCCAAGATTAGCGTAACAGGAGTTATACGATAATACTGTTGGATTTTCATTCAATAAAAAAACTCTCATTACTGGTGAGTGGTGACTGGTGAGCTTTAACCTTCACAGCTTAAAGTCATATTGTGAGTCTAGTTGGATATTTTATACTGCCAATGGATCATAGATGCATCTTTTTTTTTTTTTGGTGAATTTCTAAGTACCCTTCTTTTTTTGTTTTGGTTTGTACTAGGGTATCTATTAGGTCGGAAGTCCAATGACTACTCACTCCAATGACTACTCCCTCGGGTATTGCAGAGGCACAAAGTAGGCGACCCTCCCAAGCATTAAATCCGGGAGAGATAGTTAAGAGCCAGACCTTCATCCATGCGTTGGTATTCCGTAGTACCCTTTAATAGGACATTTTAGACCCATTTCTGAGTTGGTTAGGGCCGAATACTGTGGACCAAGGTCTAATCGCATGGATTATCCCAATTAACAAATCAATTTGAAGATCTTAAGGGGCTTGTATCCGCTAAAATAAGCTTCAATCTTGGCTGCAATGTATTACAGCTGACTCTCATTTTTTGCTTTGTTACCCGCTTCGGGTTTCTCTCCCAGGTCCAGGTCGTAACAGCACTACGTGTAACAATATAACAAAGATACAGGAAAAACTACACAATATAACAAAGATACAGGAAAAACTGTGGCGTGAATTCGAATATTATTATTAACTTTCTAAGTTACAGGCTTGCACTCTGCATGACACTTGTATGCAGAGAGCATAAGCAAAATGCCCACTGCTTAAATAGAAGTGTCCACTCAATCAGATGATAACACAGTGAAAAAATAGAAAAGAAAAGATTAATGATCAATACAAGGAAGAAAAAGCAAAACAAAAACGATAATGATATCCCACTTCTACAAGCAAATATTAAGCAGAAATGCTGCTCAGTCAGAGAGGGAGAGACCTAGATAAGTTGAGATCCACCAGAACCACATTCATATCAAAGTGCAGATGTTCCATCAGTTCCTCAGCATTTCCATAATTATGTAGTCATCACACCAATCTTCTTAGCAAAGTCATCCCCATCTTCATCCTCCATGTATTCTTGCTCTGGATTTTCTCCCTCATCAACTTGTTCATAATCATATTCCCCCTCGTCAACTTGCTCATAATCATACTCTCCATCCCTCTGATCATCGCCTTCATACTCCTGTTCCTCTGCAGCTTCATCATAGATCATTCCATCCTCATACGACTGATCACGATTTCCCTCATTATTATCTATCTCCCTTCCAGCTGTATCAGTGTCCTGAAGCTTGGTTTCTTCTTCATTAATTAGTGAGTGGTTCTTGGCACCTTCCTTGGCCTCAGGCAATGCTCCATTTTGCGTGTTTGTGACAGCTGTATCATCAGAGCTATGAACAATTTCACTCTGTGAGGATACACCAGCTCCAACTCTTCTCTTCTCCTTCAGAATTTCACTCAGAGGTTTTGGACCATCAAACTGAAAATCACCTTCTGATTGTGACTGTTCCCTTAGACTCTTCCTCTTTCCCAGTGATTGATGCTCCTTATACTCAGAGCTCCTCCCATTCTTAAGTTCAGCAAGGCTTTTAGGTCCGGAAAAATCACTTCTGTCCCCCATTGCTTCTCTCCCTATTGATCGTTCCCTGAAATTTCTCCTCTCATCATCCTGCACCCTTCCTTTAATTCTGTCTTGGAGCCTTCCTTGGTGCGGGGTTGGCAACCTTCCAGTTGACAATCTGCTCCTAATTCTTCCTCTGTCTGATTCCCTCTCTGGGTTATCATCGGCACCACTTGCTGGAAGTTTTATTCTGCCTCGGAAGCGATCATTCAAAGGTAACTGATGCGAATCCTTCCTAGAGGAGAACTGGTGACTTTGTTGATCACCATGGCTGTCAAAGTCATTAGAGACAACAGATTTCAAACCGTTAACCCTCCTGCGCTTAGATAAACGATGTCGGAGATCTGAGACCTCTACATTGTCAGGACTATCAGATCTGCGGTGAGACCTCCTTTCTAAATGGCCCGGGGCCTTTCTATGCTGCTCCCAAGCGTATGGCTCCTGCATGTGATCATATGAGTCGTAGGATTGAGGAACACGAAATCTTTCTTGATCAATATCACGCGCTAAACCATAATCAGCAGAATGCCCCAAGTCATAATCATTCAAAGAATCCAAGTTCCTTTCATCTGGACCTCTTGCATTACCAAATTCATCTTCCCCATGATAGTAATCAGAATTTCTAAGCTCGTCAGCCACAAGAACATCGAATCCAGGAGAGGATTCTCTGAGGAATTCATCACTGTCCTTACCATTGTGGAAACTATTATCATCTGGCATACGGACTTGATGCAGTCGATTTGAACGGGCAGCAGTAGGCCCGTTAGCCACTGGGGAAATACTTCTCATTTTAAATCTTGAAGCCTCATCATCAAATCCTGCAGGTGGTGGTGCCACATGCTTCTCCTTCACCAATTCAAAATTATTTCTTTGTGGAGCAGTTTCGACCTTTAGGGAAGGTTTAATTTCAAGACCTCCAACTAATTTTGGAATGTTTCCTTGGGAGCTTCTCCTTTCTTGTGCATTTTTATCTCTGCTGCCAAATGGCTTCTTAAGACTTGGAGTCTCAGTTCCCTGGTTAGACACTGGGACCTGATTAACAGCTTTGTTACCAGCAGTAGGATTTGGCCCATGCAAGAAAGCACATCTGTCACCTTTTAAGCAAAGACCCTTCTGAAAGAAAATACAAGGGACAGCTTGTTTAGTAGAATTATAAGGCGCTGCAGGTGCTGCAGGCGTCGCTGGAATCTGTGACGAGGGAACAGATGGCCCAGCAGCAGTGGCTGCCGGTGAACCTAACAAGCCATCAAGTGGCTGCACGTCAAAACAAGAGTTATCAGAAGCATAATAAAAAAAAAAATAACACAGAGAAAATTGAAAATAGCACACATATTAACAAGCATTATATGATTGTCTACATAGACACTCACCGGATGACGGAAAGCACATTTGGGGTTCAAGCAATTTCCATTCAACCAATACCAGCAATCTCTAGGATTTACCCGAGCATACTCACTATGGCGGTACTCACATTCATTTCCCTGTTCAAATGAAGAAAACAGCAAATCAAAATCATGGATTCTAGATAACTGCTACTTTGTCTGTTAACATAAGATAAAGCATAAAAAGATCACAGTCACGCAGACATTCCAATAAAAGTCATAATTTGCACAATTACAAATAAGGATTTAACCAAATAATCATAAGCGTGGGCAATTAATTACTTTGACTAACGGAATTAACGATAACAACTTCAAAAATATCTCAAAAGGCAAAGCCCAGCTACTCCAGTGAACAAAAACCTTACTAACAGGACACTTTTGCAGACTAATCTATCATGATGACTCACATGTACTCGTCACTGCCAGGTAATTGTGTTTCATACCTTTACTTTAATTAAAAGGTTCAACCACTAAGCTAATAAATGCTTGCTTTCAAATGCTATCAGAACATAATCCCATATATTGTCACAAAGGCCAGACTAAACTAAAACAGCAAAGTTTTATTTGAACCAATCGTATATGTTTCTTATACTTTTCCACCTGGATCCCCACAATTCATCTAATCTAATATTTTTTTTTTAAGAAAAAGAGAAAAAAATTAACAGAATTTATTTTCTCGAACATGTAACATAACATAACAGAATTCTTTATAACTGCCAACAACAATAACGACTTTTGGGAAATTTGTTTGGGATTCCAATTAAGTAACAAAAATTTAAAGACTCCTTTTTTATCGAGATTCATAAGAAAATAAAAATCGCTAAACACTGCACGAATCTGAAACCCTAAAAAGGCAGAATTTGGAGAAGAGGAACCTGTTCCCGGAGAGAGAAGAAGGTAAACAAAAAAATTCTTTTCCTTCTCTTTTTTTTTCCTCTAGTTTTGAATTAGAAAATTAAAAGGAAGGGGTGTGAAAGAGGACCTTTTTGCATGTCAAAGGAGATGCGAGAAAGTAGACGCAATCGGTGTTCCTCTTCAAAGCCTCGTCTTGTGCAGACGAAGGAGGTTGCTGTGGCTGTGGCTGAGGCTGAGGCTGAGGGTGTTGAGCAACCATCGCGGTGGTGGTGGCTGAATTTGAGGGTCGCAAAGCACCCCAACAGAGATCGTGGGAAGAAAGTGGAGAGATCGAACCGAATACGAGAAAAGGAGGTAGATTCGGATACCCTTTCGAGCGAAGAGACGGATCCAATCCAAATCTCACAAAGAGAACTAGAGAGAGAGCCGCCACACAAAATTGGGGTGGAGAGAGAAGGAACTAGAGAGAGAGAGAGAGAGAAACACTGAAACAGAGAGAGAGAGAAAGAGAGAGAGAGAGAAAGAATGTGATGGGCTTTAAGCTAAAGTGGTGAGGTATGGGTTTGGCCTGGTTTGGTTTGCGTCTTGGGTTCGTGTTTGTGTCTATGTTTGTGCTTTTGTAGTTTTGTTATTAGTTGTTACCCCTTTGTACAGTTGTATGTGCTTTTATTATGATGGATTGTGTTTCTCTCATATTTTTTACGATTTTGTTTCAGTTGGGGGTTAATGATTCGATTTCGATGTTCTCAACAAAAAGGTGTAACGGAACACTTACCTTTTTTTCTATTGGCTGTTGATTTTCTCTCTCTACTCTAGAGCTAATTTATTGGTGTTTTTACTTCCTTTATTTATTTTTTTATATATAAAATAAAATAAAATAAAATAAAATAGTAACACTAAACTACTAATACTCTAATAGTGGAGAAATGAGTAAATAGCTATTTCTGATCATAAAAAATTCGAAGGTTTGTAATATTGACCATAAAAAATTAAAACTAAAATTATATCCATATAAAATACATTTTATTCAATAAAAATGACTAATTTTTAAATTTTTGTTGATATTTCATAAATATCCTTATCTTTCATCTTCTTTCATCTCCAAACTCAATTCCTAACCCTACAATATAACCATCGCTCCCTCCTCCTGTGCCTTTACCCTCCACCTTTCTCCGCTACCACAACTCCCTTCCACCACCACCATCCCCCTTGCCCTTCTATCCCCTTCGACCATCACCAACTCCAATACCACCACCGCTCCATTTCCTTCTCCACCCTTCCCTTCTAACCATATCTTCCCCTGCCTACTCACTTACTCACTCTTTTTTTTGTTACCTTGAATGGAAGATCATTGAAGTTCAAGAGCTCATTCAAAATATTCCTGAATCATCTCCGACGACACCTTCGTCAGCCGCTGTAGTTCTGTCTCTGCCACCACCACCTGGCTCTTCGTCTCCAAGAAGCATTGGCTCCGCGACGCCGTCGATGATCACGAGGAGCATGGTTTCGATGGTTCCCTTATCGGAATTAGGATACGATTCTCGACCCTTCTTCCGCATCATCCACATGAATCAGGACAGGAACTCGTTCATGGTTCCATCAGCGTCTTCTTCATTGGTGACGGAGCTAGAAGGGACGAGAGTTTTTGAGTTGGAAACGGAGTTGGGCGCTTAGTTCGGGTCACGATTTTTCACGGCAAATTTTTTCCATGGTCTTTGGCGAACACCTCTTTAGAACTTATTCTCTTATTCTCTGGCTCCAGTTGTTGTTGTTGTTGTTGTTGTTGTTGTTGTTGTTGTTGTTGTTGCTACTAGACGAACAATTCCATAGCCTCAGAAGCAAGATTTGCAGCGACAGTTTTCGATTGAGGCGATGAGCCTTGTTCGTCTTGATTTGGGGATTATTTTAAGGCAGGGTTTTGGGTACTTTGAGGTCGAATTCAAGATCGATCACTTGAGGCTTTGAATCGAATTCGAAGAAGGAAAGATTGATGAAGTAGTGGTTGAGAGAAATTGAGGAATTGGTAGAAAAAAATGATATTGAGATTGGCATTCTGATGAAAAGATAAATTAGGATTTGTAGAGTAATAGAAGTGGTGGTGGTTGTGGAAGAAAAATGAAGAAAGAAGATGAAGGAAGAGAGGTATTTATGAAATTATCAACAAAAATTTAAAGATTGGTCATTTTTGTCGAACAAAATGTATTTTATATGGGTGTAACTTTAGTTTCAATTTTTCATAGTCAATTTGTCAGCGTTTGAATCTTTCATAATGAGAAATGACTATTTACTCGTGAAGAGAGAGTGAAAATTGGAAAGTAAACTCTGAGTAAGAAGTAAGAAGTAAGAAGTTTCAATTCCGTTCTGTTTCGGGTTTGTACTACATTTTTTAGTCTGAAACCAAATTTTGTTAAGTTGCTGTTCGCAATTTGTTTGACCAAACCAAAGCAGTTGCACTTTGTCAATCAAACAAGTTTGACACATTAAACATTCGAAATATATCCGAGCGGATGATTTGTTGGAGATCAACACAAGGCTCAGACCAAATAATATTATTAGAGTTACTCTTAACACCATATCTAGCTATCCAATCCGCAACTCTATTTGCTTCTCGGGACACCCACTCAACGTGAACAAGCCAAGGACAAGATAAAAGTTTCTTAATCTTGTGTACCAAATCTGTTTCTTCAAATGAATACCCACTTCTAAGATCATGCATGATGGGCAGAATATCAAGACAATCCATTTCACATATAATATTCCTCAAGCCGCAATTCCAAAGTAAAACCAACCCCCTTCAAGCAACAAATAATTCACATCTGATGATAGATCAGGGGAGAATGCTTCCACAGCAGCCCGAGATCCAACCTCCCTTAGAATCTCTGATAATACACCCGAACCCCACTATATTTGAATCAAGATACAAGCTTGCATCAGAATTAACTTTAAAATTGTTGCCTGCCCACAGACGATTTTAGAGAGACCTAAAGGCATTGTTTCGATTCCTGTAAACCTTTAAGTCCTTGGCGGTAATTCTGACAAAGGCAACAACCTTGTAGTTTGTCCAAGGGTTATCAGCATTGAATATGTCATTGCACCTATGTCTCCATACCCACCAAAGTCCTGCACCAAAAGACGCCTCATTGTTAGCCAAGGCCTTCTAAAATCACTCTTCAAGAGCAGTACCTGTCGTCAAGTCCAAAATACATATGCCAAATTGACTTTGATCGCTCACAGTCTCTAATAACCGTCTATAACCCTCCCTTGCACAATACCTTTTTGTTGCTGCAGACCACCACTCCCACTGTGGCTCCAACTCAATCGAACTAGGATATCTCAGACCACGAATAAATTGCTTAATCTCATGCAGAATAGGCGTGGCAAGACTATCAACCTCCCAAGATACCCCTTTCCACAAGCCAACCACTATGAAATCTGATTCGGAAATATGCACATAAGGAACAAGGTTGCAAAGCTTACCAAAAGGAGTCCACTCATGATACCAAACTGATTTGTGGACATCCCCAATATTCTAATGAAGCCCTTCCTTGAGATGCTCATAGGCACTAACAATGTTCTTCCGGGTAGCCGATGAAGAATTTTTACTGTTTTAGCTCATACCAGACTGATTTCTGAGATGTTTATGCTTCAAAACCTACACCCACAACCTCTCGCTATTATTTAGACAATCACATACCAGCTTTTTCAGAAGTGTAACACCTTTACTATCAGAATGCCACGCTTCTGGTTGCGCCACTCTGATAGCGAGAATATTACGACGACTTCCATATATAAAATAATAAGCTATGAGCCTTTAACTTAAAACTATATCACTGTTCTTTTTGAAAATCCGGAAAAATACTTTTTCAATAAAACAAACAAGCATATGCATAAACAAAACTTCTTAATCAAGTAACTTATACATATTATATACATACAAATTATACAACTCATATCCCTCTTACAAAATTATAATATTAATGGTGAAGGAAGAATAATAACTAAACTAATACATCCATATCGCATAAGCTAAACTAAAAAATTCTTCATAAGATTCTTCGTCCATTTCCTGAAAAGAGAAGTCTGTAGGGGGTGAGAAAACCATCCTCGAAAGGGTTTTCAGTAGAGGATTTTTAAGAGTTGTCGTAAGAAGATATTATAATTAAAAACTATTTTCAAAACATAGTGATTATCAATTTATTATTCAAATCTAAAATTCATATTTCTCTTACAAAAATTCCAAGTAAAATAACATTTTAACCAATAGTTACCACTAATCTAATCAACTTCGGCCTCCGGCCCAAACATAATCAACATCGGCCTCCGACCCAAACATAATTAACCACAATATTATCTAAGGCATCAATTCATTTACCAATACTCAATCTCAAAACAGAACCAAACACAGACACAAACAATATAAGACAAACACATTTAAGGAATAGTTACAACAAGTATTACAAATATCAGTTAATAATAGATAAACAATTAGGCAAATCAAAACAGATTCAAACTCAAACAAAACATGCAAATGCATATGATGCAAGCCTGTCCTACGACTGATGATATCATCTGTCGGTTATATAGCCAACCCGACACGTCCTGCTAACTAACCATGGACAGAAACATCCATTGCGGAGCAAGTGAGTTTGAGCTACAACCCCTTGCTACTACCCGCTTAACCCAGAGCGAGTGGAAGAACCACTACTACCCAGGCGGGTGTTTACAAGCTCAACCTGGAGCAAGTGGAATAATCCACTACTGCTGCTACTACTCAGGCGTCACAATCACTAACCTAGAGCAAGCGGGATGAACCACAATCCTTGCTACTACCCAAGTATCTCAAACATACATTCATTCAGTCTTAATCAATCATCATTATTATCAAATCGCAAGTATTGTCCTGGACCAAGTGGGACGAACCCCAATCCTTGCTACTATCCAGGTATCTCAATCAAATTCAATTTCATTTTCACATTTATTCTCATTATCATTCAATTATTCAAAAATTATACTCAAAAATCAATCTTCATTCTCACACTCATTCTCATCATATCTCTTATTACTTTTCTCAATAATTCAGATTCGAAACATAATTCATTCTTTTCTAAATAAATCAAACTCCAAAACATAACCTTTTCTTAATAACTGCAAAAATCAAATTATAAAATCCTTAAAAATCTAAATCTTTCTAAATAACCATTTTAAACGAAGTCTCCAATTTTTATAAAAATTTAGGCAGCATTTCCTCTAAAATTTGGACTATGCCACCCTTACGAGTCCCCTCAAAACCACAATTTTCAACCCGTTCCCAACTAGCTTCAAATATCAAACCCTTTCCAAAATCATACCAGATTCCAGTTTTGAATCTTTTCTAAAATCAAACATTTCCAAAATTAAACTAAATTCCAACATTAAACCTCTTCTAGTAATTCAAGGAAAATTAATTCAACAATGACCAACTTAACAAACCAAAACAGCAAATCAGAATAACCAGCTTCCTCAATAATTTAATAAATCAATTAAATAAATAATCACAACCATCCAAACAGTTCAATTCAATTTATAGGACTCACGTAATTATAAAAATATATTTTTCATACTATTATCGACTTATAACAACTCTTGAAAGTAAAATGAATTTAAGAAAATGCCTCTACCTCAACTCGTCGAAACCTAAAAGCTATAAAACGTGCAAAACACCTTTTTTACCGGCCCGGGCTCTATGGATAGGATGCAGTGAAGCTTAGCAGCAGCGATGCAAGCTCGGGCTCTATGGACAGGACGGCAGTGACGACAACTCCTCCGTTTCACCTCCATCGCGTCTCTCTTTCGATGCCTCACCCTCATCCCTGTTCAATCACGACGGTCTCAACTTGCACCAGTGACAGACTCCACCCATGGCGATGACAACATCTCGGGCAACAGTGGTAGCACACGACAGCGCGCGACGGTGGTGACGGCCCCTCTCGTCTCGGTCGCGAGCTTCCTTCTCTGTCTCCATCGTTCTCCCTCGCGCGTCACTCCCTCATCTCCGTCTTGCTCAACGACGACGACGGGATCCAGGGTGGCAGCAATGATGCCGGGACAACCCCCTTCATCCCTTCTCCTCTTCTTCTTCCTCGCAGATCTATTCCTTTTCTTTTCTGATGGTCTCGTGGGTGTGGGTAAGGGAATGGGGTGACGGTGCTGAATTGGGGGGGGGTTTTGGGATTAAAGTGATTTGTATTTGAGGTGACTGGGAGTTTGGGA
>NC_029787.2:132537050-132553877 GCF_000816755.2 Arachis ipaensis | reverse complement strand
GTGAGGTGAATGACGATGGGGTAAAATAGTTAGGTTAGAGTTTTGTGTAGTTGGGTTTGGGATAATTTGGTAATTTTAATAAAATTAGGGGGAGTAGAGTAATAATTTGAAACCAAATTCAATCTAATAATAATATTTATAAAAAAAACTATTTAATTATCAATGTTCAACTTATTTTTAAATAAATACTCTAATTCCATAATTAAAGATAATCAAATTAATTTCCTTTAAAATTATAAAATAAAGTTCAAAATCTAATTATTCAAATTAAAGCACATAAAATCCTCATTATTTTTAAACCACTAAAGCTTTAAATCAATAATAAAAAAGTACTCAATTAAAATATGAATCTCTGAAAATAAATTCTCGAATAAAATAAATCATAAATTTATTATTTAATTTCCAAAAATATGGTGTCTTACAAGAAACGCCATGTTAGCACAAGAAATATCCATAATACCCAATTCTCGTTTCCTTTTAGGAGTTATGGCGACCTCCCACCTGACTAGAGGCAGCCCTTTCTCGGTCACTTGGCCTTTTCACAAGAACTGTCTCATCAAGGAATTAATTTTATTACATGCATACTTCGGGAGAAGAGAAATTTGTATGTCATAAACCGGGATAAATGCCATAACCAATTTGACAAGACAAAGCCTCCCTGCCTTATTCAGCAGGCATCCTTTCCAACTGGAGAGCTTCCGCAAAATTTTTTCAATAACCTCCTTAGCTGTCCTCCTAGAAGCTCTGGCATGGCCGATGTTAATTCCCAGGTATTTACCTAAATCATTGCAGAACCAGATGTTAGAGACCCCTGAGAGAACCTATTTCCTCCTCTCTGACACCCTCTTGGAACACTGGGCCTTCGACTTATGAAGATTTACTTTCAGACCTGACGCTCTAGAAAATAAGTCTAGGCAATGTATAACCTCTATTACTTGAGCTTTCGATGCCTTACAGAAAAGCAAGAGGTCATCTGCAAACATCAAATGAGAGAGTCGATGTCCGTTTCTAGAAACTGCTACTGGGTTCCACGAACCTTGAAAAATGCTATGAGAGATAAAGCAGACAAGCATTTTCATATAGAGTACAAATAGATATAGAGACATAGGATCTATTTGCCTCAACCCTCTCTTTGGATTGAAATTTTGGTCATCTGCCCCCTCTAATTTCACTCTACAATAGAACATCATTAAAGTCCCTAATATGATCCAAGGTACGTGGATTATATTAGCAATCCTTGTCAAGTCACCCCATAGTTCTTTACGCCGATGTATATGCGGGTTAGCATACACCGCACTGCAGTAACTAGAAGTATTGCCTATAGTGATTTCAAAACTGATACATTGATCGACTACATCCAACACTCTCATGAAAATATTTGAATTAGAACACAGAACTCAGATACCCCCACTATTACCATTAGCCTCAACAACACCAACACCCTGATAACCTAAATTATTCCAAAAAGATTTCATCCTCTCGAAAGGAATATGAGTTTCAAACAAAATGAAAAAAGTAGGATGAAATTTATTCACTAACTCTTTAATATGAACCAGGGCCAATTTATTAGAGGCCCCTCTAATATTCCGAAATAGAAAGCTAAATCTAAATAATCCATAAAACAATTATACTGTAAAAAGGACCAACCTCAGCCGAAGTCCCCTAACAAGATGATGAAGTTCCACCATCATATCCCGCTGAGACTTACTTGTCCTTACCCAGTTGTTGCACGGTTTGTCTGTGTCCCTCCACCGGCAATTCTTTTAATTCGCTGATTTGCTGCTTGCTGGCGTTGCCAAGGCAGTCCGAAGTCAACAGCGAATTCTGTAAAGAAGAAGGGCACAACCTCTTGTGCTCATTTTTTATAATGGCAGTGAAAGTCGGCACTACAACGGAGGCAGGTTTGCCCTTCACCCCTTGCTGTTTGGAAGACGCCGTGCGTGCTTGAGAGAAAGAAAGAGATCTGCCAATTGGACAGGTCTTCACCCCTGATCCGGCTCCTCTCATACGCGGCCCAAAGTCACGGTTCTAGCCCAATTTCTGATTTGAGTGCAACAATATTTTGCCTTAGAGGTTTGTTGGGCTTTGTTTGATTGGCCCAATTTCCCTCTCCCTTTATTGCTGATTTTGGTCCAACCAGCCTCATCTCCCAAATGCTAGGACCCCACTTCCTTCCCAAACAACGTACCAGCCAATTCCTCTCCAATATCTGCAACTATCACTGAATCTTAAGGATTGCAACCAAATTCAAAAATTTTCTCCTTCGAAGCTTCCTGTGGCTGCACCACCTGAGCCACTGTCTCATTCATTGATGTTCCCTTTCGAACCATCTCTTCCGACTCTATCGGAGTCACTTTGCAGTCGCCTGTTAGATGCCCGAAATAATTGCACTTGTCACAAATAAGGTGTAAACATTCATACTCCATCTTATATTCAAACTCATCAAAAATCACACTCCGGACCACTGGAAGACCAAGATTAATTTACGTGCAAGCCCGAGCAAATTTTTCATGCTCCGCCGACTTAGTAGCCAGATCCACCCTGACTGGTCTCCCCGCAACTGAAGCAATTCTCATTATGTCTTTATTCTGGTAGTACCATATGCTCAAACCAGCTATTTAAATCCAAATCATAGTCTCTCCGAAAGTGTCCTCACAAGGTTTAAAATCCGATGGCCACAGCTTGACCGCAATATAGTGACCGAAGATCATCCATGACCCCTAGTAAAACCTTCTCTCGATGGTCCATGCGATCAAATTTGACGAGAAAGTACCCAAAACCGACATCCAAGAACTCATATCCGCCAGTGATTCTCCATACTCCCTTTCAATTTGTAAACCATGGCCGGGTAACTAAGATTTTTTCCAATATCCTTAATCACAATTGCCTTCTTGTATGGTTCAGAAAGGATGTTTCTAGTCTCTTGTTTTTCGGTGACCACTGCCATGGAATCCTTATCTAGAGCCTCAGCCTGGTCTATCCCTAAGGCTATCAAAGAACCAATAACCTTATTACGAAAAGAAATCTTGGAAGTCACATAGAACTAAGGCTGCCCTTACTTGATCTCTCCTTCACATCTATGCAAACCCTCACACGCTCTCCCCCTTATCTCTTCTGATGGCATGGCCATCTTTCTCACCATATTTCACCCTTAAACACTCTGCTCCCGTTCTCTCTTTCTCTCATTCTTCCTGAGTACAGAGTTATATAATCAAATTTGTATATACTAAAAATTAGCCACCCGAAGTCTCAAATTAACGGTTGGTATTCACTCCACGCTTTCAGCATTTTTGGAGACACGATAGTACATTCAATTTAACATAATTTGACCGAATTGCAAGGATAGCCTAGAATTTGTGAATGAAAGAGAAATCAGCAAATATAAAAATTACATGAAATAATAAGGGATTTTTTTATTTAAATTAAATAAATATAATATTTATTGAAATAAATAAACGTCGAAAAATTTACTAAAATACATTGTGAGTCATATTTCGGATACAGAGGGTTTTTGGCCAAAATGGCTACATCTCAAGTGAACTCATTCCGTGCTGTGATACAACGTTTGTGAATCATATCTCGGATACAACTGTGATATGAACATAAGCATATATCGGATACACTGCATCCAAGATACGTGTGTTTTTTTATTTGGGCCAGTGCATCCGAGATACTAGCGATGATCCAAGACAGTGGCACAGCATCCGAGATACGCCCATTGACATATATAAGGCACAACATCCAAGAAGAACGTGGATTAGAGCAAGTTTTTCCAAATTTTCGAGTTTTTGAACGTGTGAAAGTGAGCTCCTTCACGAGGTATGGCCTCCAAATAATATGTCCGCGAAGGAGACATCAATAGACTGAATAACACTTGACACGTAACTGTAGCGTTGAATTTTGAGGTTAGTAGTTTAACCTTTTTATTGTTAGTTAATAATAGGTTTAATTTTGTAGATTTTTAGTTATTTTCTAATAGGTATAGATTCTTAGTCTTTAGTGAATTAGAATACGTATATCTGTTAAATTTAATGTAAATGCTTATGTAGGTGTGTTTTAAGTTTTAGTAATTTTTAGGGACAATTAATGGTTTAGATGTAATTAATATGCGCTAGTTATCTGTTTTGAGAATTGCAGAAATCATGGTTACTTTTGCCACATTGTGTGACACTCGGTCTCCCGCTGTCCATCCTGTTGCCCTATAAGGGAGGCTGGATTTGGGCATGCAATAGAGTTGAGAGATTTTATGTTTGACAATTCCTTGATCTCTGCATTTGTCGAGCGGTGGAGGCCGGAGACCCATACGTTTCACCTTCTGTAGGGTGAGGCCAGCATTACGCTCCAAGATGTTGCCTACCACATTGGACTGCGCACTGCTGGAGAGCTCGTTGGGGGTTGTACCAGAGACTTCCAGTAGTGACACGGACACCCGACATAGGAGTGGGTTGAGGATTTATTGAGCGCCAGGCCGCCACCACAGCCGGAGGGAGGGAAGCAGGTGGTGACATCTCTTCGGTGATGACATCCTGGCCGATCCCAGAGCAGCAGTCCCACCGGATGATATCATCCCTGCAGTCCCTGGTCACAGAGATGAGATACAGTTACCACGGGATGCCCCAGATCGGAGGTGACGGGCGAGGAGGTGACCTCGCGATGATGTCCGAAGACTGGCACGGCAAGCATGCAGTTAGCGCGCCCGTTGGGACGGTGGGGGATCCTCAGCATGGTGACGGAGATCAGCAGTTGTTAGACGAGGAGGCTGAGTACGCACGACAGGAGGATATACCTGAGGTTGACATTCTCGATGCACATGCAGGGCAGCCGTCCGATGCATTCTTCGCTGATCATGAAGTTAACGTGGCTACGAGGCTTATGCTAGGTACCTCCATCCCCAGTCACCACCCGACTGATGACACCACTTGGGACCAGCCCTAGTTCGACATTGGATCTAATATTGAGATAAACATCGATGATATGTTCCAAATCATCGGGGCGAATGGTGATGTGATGGATGACTTGGCCAGCCGTTATCGCCATTAGAGAGACGATACCGACATACCTGGGACATCGAACGGTGTATCCACCCAGCTTGGTTCAGCTCCTCCAGTGTGTTATCAGACTCGTCCTCCACCACCGCACCAGTCTGGTTCTGCTCTGTCACCCTACTATTAGACTCCATCCCTGCCACCATAGCCACCTCTGTCCAGTTCTGTCTGGCCACCACCTCTTACGCCTCATCCCATGATTGTAGCAGCTCCTCTTCCACCACCACACCAGCGGCCACCACCCACTGCTAGCCAGCCAGTTGTTCGTCCTCGTCCATACCGTCCTCCCAGGGTGTCTCATCTTCGTGGATGTGGGACTGGACACCATTTGGATCCTGCCGTCGGACAGTGTTAGTTACCATTATTACTATGTATTTTGCTCATTACTTATGCTTTTAGACCTCCATCACATGTATGACTCTTTTTAGTGCATTACTCATGTATGACTCTATTTGTTTATCCATTTTGATATATGCTTTTTTACGAAAATATTCTAATGTTATATATAAAAAATAAGCCCGTAACATCGTATGTATCTCGGATGCACTGGCTCAAATAAAAAAACACGCGTATCTTAGATGCAGTGTATGTGATATATGCTTATGTTTATATCACAGTTGCATCCGAGATATGTCTCATAAACGTCGTATCACAGCACGGAGTCAGTGTACTCGAAATGTGGCCATTTTGGCAAAAGACCCTCTGTATCCAAAATGTGACTGAAGATGTATTTTGGTAAATTTTTTAACATTTATTTATTTCGATAAATACTATATTTATTTAATTTAAATAAAAAAATCCAATAATAAGAGGGTTGATACACGTTCACTCTTCCTCTTCTTCCTCAATCAAAACGCAAACCATCAAGATTCAAGGGACATTCGAAACAAACTACTACGATTCTGCAGAAACGTTTCAACTCCTCGCGAAGAGTAGAAGAAATCAAGAAGAAGAGATACAAATCTCCATCAAAAATCACCAGAAAAAAGGAAGAAACATTATTTAAGGTACTGTTTTACTGTTCTTCTAGGTTTTTCTTTTAGATTGTCTCTGCCATGTGCCTCATCTAAGGCTGTCAAACGGGCTAGCCCGGCCCATTTAGGCCTGGTCCGGTAAGCCTGTGGGTTAAACGGGCTAACCCGTTTAAGCCCGCTTTATTCGCGGGCTAGAATTTTTTAGCCTGAACCGTTTATGGTAAGTCTGATGGGTTAAACGGGTCAGCCCGTTTATCATTTTATTTTATTTTTGAAAAATATTTTTTATAAAAAATACCACTTTTAGGTCAAAAACTATTAAAAAATATGTATTTTTTTAGTTAATGGGTCGGATTTTCGGGTCAGATCGAAAGAAATATTAGCTAAAAGTGTTACTTTTTAAAAAAAATGTAAAAAAAAAAATTAAATGGGCCACCCGTTTAACCCGTCATTTTTTTTCGGGTTAATCGGGCTCAACCCGTTTAGCCCGAAATTTAAACGGGTTTAATTTTAGAGGCAAAGCCCGCCTATTTAAACGGGTAAACGGGCAGGCCCGATGGGTTTATCCCATTTTGAAAGCCCTAGCCTCATCCTTAACCAGCAAAACATTAAAAGATTTCAAGAAAAAATATACTATCTCCCCCTGTTTTGGGTGTATTTCTTAAATCCTTTAAATGTATTTCTGTAATTCTTTGGGTGTATTTCTGTAATCCTTTGGGTGTATTTCTGTAATTCTTTCTGTAACCGTTTGGATGTATTTCTATAATCGTTTGGGTGTATTTATGTAATCGTTTGGGTGTATTTCTGAAGTTCCATTATCTTCAAAACGATTTCAAAGCTTGATTTCAGAAACTATGAAAATCGAAAAAAACGAAGCAAAGAGAGAACGCACGAAGGAGATCCAACAAATTTGGCAAGAAACTCGAAAAAAGAAACGAAATCTTTTAAAAAATAGAAGTTATATATTTGTGCGTTAATTGATTTGAATTGATTTTAAATTCTGTTAAAAAGGCACGTAACATAAGCAGCGCGTTTAATGGGTGAGTTTCGTTCAGATTTGTAAAGCTTGTAAATGTAAAACACTTGTTTGTAGAAATTAATCCTAAAAAAAAAAAATTAAATACAATCATAACAAATTTAAATTAAAAAATAGTCAGATTTAGTCTAAATTAAATAAAAAATTTAACTACTATCGTTGTAATGTTCTTTAAACCAGACTATACATTCTGCTCTAGGAAAATCTATATATTGATAAAAAGATTATGTGAAATAGATTTTTTTCTATATAAATCTATAAATATATTAATTGAGTAGGTGACAAGATTTTTTTTGTTTTTAGACTCTAATACTATGACTTTATTTAAAAAAAAAAGATTATTCATTATGAAAAAATGTGGGATACTCTTATAATAATTTGAATTTTATTGAGATGTTATTCAATTAGACATTATTAGTTAGAGAGGATCTTTAAAAGGATATTTATTTGATTAAAAAATAACATGTGAGAGATAAAATGATTATTAAATTGTCTATAAAAATAGATGATGGAAAAAAGATTTAATTTTGGAAAGATGTCTTACTATAATATGAGATTTTGAAAGGTTGTTTTTTAGACTCTTTTCTATTTTAAATCAAAGAAGATTTGTCATAAGAGATTGTGGATTTTAGAATGTATCAGAGTGGATTTAGAATTTTCAATGAAGATGCGAGTTACACCGGTAGAAGTTAGAATGAGTGAATCAATTACATAATACTTTAAGACCAGTTAAACTACTAGTTCTTTTGTGCAAGTAGAAATATTCTCGAAAGAGGTCATAAGTTATAGTTTCACTATAACTATTTGAAAAGACTTAGTTCCATCAAGAATGGAGTTGCTTCCTTGGTTTGTCTTGATAGACAAAGTGAATACAAAAAAAAAAAAATGAGTAGATTAAGAGTTGTTAATAAACAAGATAATATTTGTGCTTTATGTAAAAAGGATGTAAAATATATTCACTACTTATTTTTGGCTGCAAGTTTACGTGTGGTGCGAATAGTTATTTGATTTTTCGCATGCTATGGTCCTTCTCAAACATATTAAAGGAACACTTTGAGAATTGAAAAAGAGTTCACAATAAAAAGGAGGTACACAAGAAATGATTGGTGTATTTTTTTGTAATTATCTGAAATCGTTTGGATAGAAAGAAATAGAAAAATTGTTTAGAATAAGAAAGTAAGTGTGGAGGAAATTATCAGCAAATCAATTCAGAACTACAAAAAATAGAATGATATAAATTCTTTTTATTATTGATGACAATACTAAAAATAACAAAAAAAATTTTTGTATTTTATTATTTTATGTTTTGTTCTATTTAGGGTTAAGTTCGATTTTGGTCCCAACGTAGAGGTTGAAAATCAGAATCGTCCCTAACTTTTTTTTTTGCTACAAAATGGTCCCCAAAGTTTCAGTTTGTTTTAAAACCGTCCTTCGGACCAAAATGGCCCTATCCCTTCTTCCCCAAAATCATGCAAAGCACCAGCAGAAACACAAGCATAAGCACCACCACCACCACCACCACCCACCACCTACCACCACCACCACCATCATCATCATCATCATCATGGAATCATAAGAACTCAGAACCAGAACCACCACCACCACCACCACCCCCCATCCACTACCACTCCATCACCATCTGCATTACACCAACCAAAACTCAGAAAATCAACATCATCATCGTCATCCTCATCAGAACCCAAAACTCAGATCCAGAACTCAAACTCACAAACAAGAACTCAACTCAAAAAATCATCATCATCATCATCAAGAATCTAGAATCAGCAACAACAATACTCCAAATTCAAATTTCAGCAACAACAATGTTCCACAACAAATTTTACAAAAAATCCAATTCACAGAAGAAGAAGAAGAAGCGACGGACGGCGGGTGGCAGTGTGGCGGTGGGGTCGGCGGTAAGAAGAAGAAGAAGCGGCGCGTATGGCGGTGGTGAAGCAGGGGAGGGGAAGCAGGGATGCTCGCTGGCGGTGGTAAAGCAGGGGAGGCTGCGGCGGGCGGTGGTGCGGCGGGTATGGCGGAGGAAGAAGAAGAAGAAGAAGAAGAATTTTATAATTTTTTAATGAGGGATAATTTGGTAATAAAAAAATAAAATTGGTAAAAAAGACAGTTTTAAAACAAACTGAAATTTTGGGGATTATTTTATAGCAAAAAAAAAGTTAAAGACGATTCCGATTTTCGACCTCTACGTTGGAGGACCAAAATCGAACTTAACCCTTCTATTTATCTGTCATTTGACTTTATTGTGCTGAACTATCTTATAAAAAAAAAAAAAAGAAAAAAAATTTAGTCAATACACGGAGTAGAATTGAATACACATTCAATTCCAAAGTTTCCTTTTTAACCCTAAAAAAAAAGTTAATAATAATACTTAAGATTTTATTCCAGTAGTATCACTTATAAGTAAATACTTTATCCACTAGGTAGGTACTTCTATGTTAAAAATATTTGCAAGATTTGGGTGTTTATTACATGGTTCCATAATATTGCTAATTAGATCAACAATGTATTATATAACAAATATTCTCTACGTACAAGTTATTTTTTTATACAAGTTTTTTTAATCTAATTCACTTCACGCACCATTATCTAACAAACTTTTTAATTAATGCGCGAATATATAACTGTCTTTTTTGAAAGGATTTCGTTTCCATTTTTGAATTTTTCCAGTGTTTTCGATCTACGTTCTCTTCTATTTCTGTCTTCTCTACGTTTCTCTTCATTCGTTCTCTGCGTTCTTTTTTTTTTTATTTTTTGCGATTTCCTTCGTTCTCTATGTTTTTAAAATTAAGCTATGAAATCAGTTTTAAACAGTTCTCTCATTGTTGAAGATAATGAATGATTCAAGTTCAGATAGTCAATTGAACCAGAATGGATTATTATTTTGAATCCAACCAAGTAGCTGATGTGTGGTTCGATTCTAGTTAATGTTTTCGTTAGTAGTTTATGATTCTGTAGGTGAAAATGTTGTTTTTGTTTGTGAAAATTGTTGTTCATTGTTGATGGTTTAAATTGAATGTAATGTAGAAATTCTGCATTAAAGAAAATATTTTTGTGTATTTGTAGCAAATTTCGGTATAAAACTAAGATATTTATGTGTATTGTTAAGAATTTTCAATGTATGTGTACTGATAAGTTCTGCATAATTCAAAACTTTTCTTCTCCCTCCTTCTCATCTTCTGCTATTTCTTCTTCTTTTTTTTCATCATCATCACCATCTTCTTTTTTTTTCTTATTAATCTTTTCTTTCTTATTTTACCTTTTCAAGTTTCTTCTTGTTTTACTCTCCTAACAAGAATAAAAACAAAAAAAAAAATCAAACAAAAAAGAAGAAACACATAATGCTACAAAATTACTTGGAAGAGAATGAATATACATTCATTCAACTAAAAAAAAGAAAGAAATAAAAAAAAAATACAGTATTAAAGAAAATATTTTTGTGTATTTGCAGCAAATTTCGGTGTAAACTAAGATATTTATGTGTATTATTTAAAAAATTTCGGTGTTTTTGTACTGATAAGTTCTGCATCATTCAAAATTCTTCATCTTCATCCTCCTCATCTTCTGCTGCTTCTTTTTTTTTCATCATCATCACCATTTTTTTTCTTATTCATCTTTTCCTTCTTATTTTACCTTCTCAAGTTTCTTGTTTTACTCTCTTAATAAGAATAAAAACAAAAAGATCAAACAGAAAAGAAGAAGAAACACATAATACTGCAAAATTACTTGGAAGATGATGAACTTACATTCATTCAACTAAAAGAAACAAAGAAATAAAGATAAAAGAAGAAAAAAATACAGCATTAAAGGAAACATTTTTGTGCATTTGCAGCAAATTTTGGTGTAAAACTAAGATATTTATGTGTATTGTTTAAGAATTTTCGGTGTTTTTGTACTGATAAGTTCCGCATAATTCAAAACTCTTTCTCTTCCTCCTCCTCATCTTCTGCTGCTTTTTCTTCTTCATCTTATTTCATTTTTTCGTAATTATTTTTGAATTCAGCTTCGAAATTTCTTTCACTTTTCGCAACGATTTTGAGAGATTTTAATGCTTGTTTGAATTTTGAGGGTTGCGATTTTGATTGAGAGAGAAGAACCGTTTATCATAATGATTTTTGCGCTATTCAAGAGTTGGAGAAATATGTATTTACACACAATCTAAACTGATAGATTATTTTTATTGAATTTGGACCAACTTATATAAATTTATATGCCAAAAAAACTTATATGTGCCCCCACATGGCCATATCCTATTAATAAACCACTAACGAATATTTACATAAACACGATATATGACTCCTTTTTTGGAAGGTCTATAATGAGAGTGGGTGCCTTATTTAAAGAATGATTTAACCTTCCTTGAATAAATACACTCCTAAAGACTCTCTTCATTGCTAGTCTATACCTCTATATAGTAGAGAATAAAATCTGGTATTTTTATGAAGGTTGTGTATGAACAATTCTTAACTACTAGACTATAGTTGATCACATTTAACTTTTACTTTATTAAATATTCAGGATTATGATTAGAACATTTTTTGGAAGCTATATCTTTACTATGAGCTAGTTTTAGAAGAAATATGTAAAATAAAAAGTAGGTATATAAACAAGAAAACAAGAGCGCTCTCCCAAGTTGCAATTTCTCTGCACAAGTGCAAACCATTGTGTCATCTTACACCATGAGGGTAATACAAGAGGCATAATTAACATGCTTAGAAGTAAGCAGCAAAAACACATTGCATACCAACAGAACAATGAAACTCTGTGCTTGCTTTCTTTTAAGAGCACCATCTGCAGCAAGAAAAGGGTAAATATGAGGAAGGAACATGGCCGGTTCTTCGTATATACGATGCTTGTTCTTCAGTTTTCGCAGCTTCACGATTTCTATTGGCTTCCGCCGATGCTCGCTTTTCCTCAGCCTTGTGCCTTACAGTTGCTAGTTTATTCATGAGCTTATCATGTGCTTTGCTCCTTATTCTCTCAACCTCTACCTGCAACCAGAGTATTGTTTTTATTACATGATGTGTAGCCATTGCTCTAAAACACTAACATCTTTATTTTCCGGTTCTAATGTACGTGTTATGTCCTTTATTTTTAACATGCCCTCGCATGCAAGAGCCCTTGAGATTTGATGTTTGGACAATCAAAATTCAAAGGCTCCCTTAACCAAAACAGAACAACAGCACATGGCATCTCCATGACTCCAACCACTCATTGAAATTTTACTAAAGCTTATTCATACATAAAGGTAGAGAAGAATCAAGACAAACTATTAAAAGCATAAAGGAGTTAGATTTAAATAACTTATCTGTAGACATGGTTTACAATAGGACCTAATATCGTCGTATCATCTATGCAGCAGGCCCTAGCAAAAGGTTTTGTAGTTTCATTCGGAACTAATGTGAAGATTAAAGGATAACATCCATAATGTTACCCCAAAAAGCTAAGTAAAAGATTCATGTAGAAAGAAAGTTGCAGTAATAACAGACCGTAAATACCTCAATTTTCCTCATCTTGGCTTCTGTTTTTGCTTTCTGATGATTTTCCCATGCTTGAATTTTCATCTCCTCACGCCTAAACCTGTGTGTATAACATCACACACTTCTTTCAGAGAAAATTTTGGGTGAAAAATAAAAAACAAAATGCACTTCTGACATATAAGAAACAAATCCACAGAACCAACTAGGATTAAACTCCTAGCCAGATGATTGTCATGTCATACCAGCTATCCTCAAACCATAAGCTAATAAAGAAATATTAATGATTTTATATCCAACAGCAATAGAGTTTATATAACCGAAACCAAAAACTGAATAAATAAAGACCTGGCCATATACTTGGCCTTCTCAGCCTCCTCCCATGCTGCTGCTCGTGCTTCAACAACATTCCTACTAGGTTCAGCTGTTTTATTTTTCAGTGAAGTGGATGCATCCTTATCCTCCTCTTCTTTGCTAGCCCAAGCAGCAATGTTTGTTTTGCCTAGTTGTGTCCCGAGGGCCATTATTTCTCTCCTGGTTTTCATTTGTAGCTCCTTTTCGGATAATTCATTCTTGCTGGGACTTAGATGATCATTGCAAGGATCAGCTAAAGGTGATGCAGGAGCAGCTCTGGCAGGAGTAGAAGGATGGGAAGAATTTGGGCTTCGAGTTGGGGTTGTCGCCCTCAAGGGTGTGCTTGTCCTTGATGGCTCCTGGCTAGCAATAGGGGTCATTTCTGTACCCATATCTCTCATTGATACAGACCGAGCCGTTGAAGGGGGAGGAACGAATGTTGTTGCGCTTTGAATGGCAATGGATGAACTATGCTGGCTGTGACTAACTGCCAATATCAACTAGCATAAAGTTAACAACAAAACTAAACTGTCATGGCTGATTTAAATGCTTTAAAAGTGAATGTGTTCTTTAGTATTAGCACCTTCAAGTTATAAGAAACCATCACTAGAAGAGTTTGAAAACCATAACAAACTTCTCAAGCATTCCTACAGAGTTTTGAAATAGTATATAATGTGCATAAAAACCTACCGAAAGAATTTGCAATGGCATAGGGATCGGCTTCCCAATTCACAAACTTGTGTCCTCCACTTTCCATCTTAGTTTGATCTGTATCCATTTGCTTGGTATCTGGTTCATCTAAACCAATTTCTTTTTGGTCTGGAACTTCAACAATAACCTTCATAGAAGACTGGCGGCTTGCATGGGTAAGACCAGGTACCTTTCGAGATCCTACTTGCCCACCTTGCCCCTGAGTCTGTCCAGTTTTCGGCCTATTAGATGTTGGACTTGCTATCCATTTCTCCGCATCATGCCATTTAGATGGTGCTGGTTTTGAGAAAGGTCCCAAGGGCACTCTCTGTGAAGCTCGCTCAGCCCTTTGAAATTCGAACATTGGCGAGGACATGATCATAGTATCATGCCCACTATCATAATCCAAGGAAGGATCATCTAGTATTCTATGCCTTGAAGTTATTATGCCATTATCCTTTACATTAGAGGTTGAACATTCAGGAAGGACACTCACCACGTCTACATCTTTACAGTGATCAGAACTGCTACCACCTGCAAAAGAGTGTTGCAGAAATCCCACATTTTTTTTAGATTTACCATTCCCCAACCTTCAAGGAGGAAAGAACAATGACATGAAAGAGAATGTACCAGATTCATCCATGTCGGAGTTGAGAGATCTCGCGGTCAAAGTGGAATCAAGCTCTTCCTCTTCTTTCCTGCTCTTCTCCACACCAAGAAGCATGTTCCTCAATTTTCCTGGGGAAAACCCTCCAACACTCTGCAATAAAAGGGGCAAGTCAAGGAACCCCAAATGAATAGATCAAAAGAAGTGTATGCACTTTGCACCAAACACGAGGAAAGTAAACAACTTTGAAGTTATAATTATTAGTTTCCAAGGAGCATTTAGCAATGGGAGATGTGAAATATTAGAAACTGATAAACGAAGCCCAAAAAACAGAAAAAAAAAAGAAGCGAGGGAGATTAATAGATTATAGAATACCTGAGGCTTTTGGATCCTTTCATAATCCATATTGGGTTGGCGTTGTTGAATCAAAAATGAAATCTTGGCATAATGCAGTGTGTCTTTCTTTTTGGTCTTTGATTGAAGCTTGCTTGAGTTGCAAAGGTGACAAGCTTGTCTTGTGTCTCAACTTGCAATGAAGAGAGAGAGAGAGAGAGATGGAAGCGAACACAAGGCTTGTTGAGTTGTTGTCTGATACACAGTACTCTCTCAGTGTCAGCTGTTTTGTTTACTGCTTCATCTCCCTCTTATCATATGCTTTTGTGGTCCACTTCCTTTCCCATCCCTATTCATTTTATAAATTATTATTATGTCATCTGGACATTTACTCCTAGTCCTAATAAAAATGTTTTTAAGATAAAAGCTTTTAAGTTCTCATTAATTACATTTTTAAAGATTTTCGCTTAAAACTTTAAATTTTTTTAGTAGTCAATGCTTTTAAGATACTTCTTAACAAAATTTTGTTTCTAAAAGTTTCTTTTGGTTTTTGCTCCCCCCCCCCTTCTTTTATTTTTGATGTGATTATGTGAATATATATATCCGTGTTATTTTATAGGCATCTCCAATCTCCATTACCATCTCCTACATATATAATGTAATGGCTAATGAGACAACCTTTGTTACTTTATATGCAATTATTACTCGTCTTCTAATGCAAAGTTCATAAGATTCGAGTACTTGATGTAGAAAAAACGGTCAGACTCTAATTTGATGACCCAAATCATGTGGCTGCATGATGAGCCCATACAGCACTTCTCATTGGAGATTTTAATATCAGTCGTTCCCTGATTCACCGTTTGTTTTAATTTTTTAATATTTATTTAAAAATCACCAAACAATAGGCTAATTTTTTTTTATATTGGGTTATTATTGGTATTTTTCGTTAATATTATGATGTTTTGGTGTAATGCAGTGATATGGGATAAAAAGAAATCGTAAGTAACGATTTCAAATAAGACAAAAAAATAAAAAAAGTTAACAGAAATCGTGAGTTACGATTTCAAATAAAACAAAAAAAGAAAGGAAATCGTGAGTTACGATTTCAATTTTTTAATTTAAAAAAAGTGTAATTTATGAAATCGTGAATAACGATTTCTTTTGTTTTGCAAATCGTAAGTAACGATTTGTATTATGCATCACATTTGTGAAATACACCCATTTCAACTCATACCAACCTAATACACCATTTCATCCATCATACCAAAAATAATTAACTCACAATATTCATTCTCACATCAAATTTTTATATATAGGGTAAAATTTTAGAAAAATTCTCCACATACAAGCGTTTTTTAATACAAGTCTTTATAAGTGCACCTTTTTCTTACGCACGTTCTGCTTTCTCTTCTTCTTCTTCTTCTTTTTTTCGTTTCTTGCCTTCTCTTTCTCTTTTTTCAACCATTACTGCACGTTTTCACTGCACCTTCTTTTTCTTCTTGGTGCACGTTCTTCTTCATCTTCCTCTTCTTCTTCTTTTCTTTCGTTTCTTACCTTCTCTTTCTCCTTCTTCATTTACGTGCTTTTTTCTATTTTTTTTCTTCGTTATTCTCGATTTCCATTGTTTTTTGACATCAAGCTCTTAAATCATTTTTTAAAAAGAAGCAGTAGCAAATGATGAGGAGGAGAAAAAGAAAGAGTTCTGAATTATGCATAAGGTATACTTCAACGAATTTTGGGTGTATTTCTTAAATCCTTTGGGTTTAGTTTTTATAATCCTTTGGGTGTATTTCTGTAATTCTTTGGGTGTATTTTTATAATCGTTTGGGTGTATTTCTGTAATTCTTTGGGTGTATTTCTGTAATCCTTTGGATGTATTTCTGAAGTTCCATTATCTTCAAATTTGGCAAGAAACTCGTTTTCATGGAGGAAGAAGAAAAAGAGTCGTTTATAATGCATGGTGAGTAGCACACTTTGAAAACAAAAAGTTGTTGAATAATGTGTGTTTATTTACTCTTAAATGTGGGAGTGTAATGCGTATTTTTTGTTGGGCTTGTGCCAACTTATAAGACTTGTAAATCAAAAAAGCTTATATATGAAATAAGCCTCAACATTTTAAGGATTTGTTATATTTACATCTTTTTACAGAAGAGATAATATCATATTTACATTTTAAGGAATTTATAGAAGATATGGTGTTTACATTTTTTTTATATAATATATTTCTGTCATATCTATATTTTACGATTTATATATATGCTCGAAAAGAATTTATAAATTATACAAAACAAAT
>NC_029787.2:132532292-132536619 GCF_000816755.2 Arachis ipaensis | reverse complement strand
AATATTATAAAGACAAATTTCACTTTTAATTTTGTTGTGACTATTTCACTTTTAATTTCAAATCACTATTTATAATATAACTATTTATGTGTCATCTTATAAGATCCAAAATAAAATTAAAATTACCAATAAAATATAACTCAAATAACATCATCTTCCTATACTCAATTTTATATACTCACTTGAAAATAGCAGATTTAAATCTCACTCTTAATTTTAAAAAAAATTAAAATTAAAACTACCATTAAAGATGCTCTAAACACATCTGATTTAAATTGGTTTATTAAATTTTTAGTGTAGGGTGTGTTTGGCAAACGCGCGTTAGAAGAGAAAAAACACGTTTAAATTTCTTGAAAATTTTAATTTTTAGTTTGACAAATTTTTTTTCCATGAACGCAGAAATGATTTTACATTCAAAATCACGTTTACAAGAAGCAACAATTTTGTCTGCGTTTTATCAACAGACTTTTAGCCATTATCACTCAAACTTTGTTTACCTTTTACCAATTTTATCCTTTTGTATATTATTGTATTATTTATAGAATTCTTATTATTTCTATTTATATGAACTCTCTTTTTGTATTATTTATTATTATTTTTACTTTTATAATATGATTCATTGATTTCATGTCTATTTTAATAATTTTTTATTTAAAAATGATTTTAAGTAGTATAATCCAAACAACACTTTTTTTATGATAATTCATTTTGATATAAAATTTGACAAACATAAATCATTTTAATATAAACTTACATTTTATCAAAATTAAATTTGCAACATCAATTTTATACGGACTCTCGTCTCTAAACCGTAATCCAAAGACACTCTTAGTTGTATATTTTCAATTAACCACTTTTTTTTTCGTCATTGTTCTTCTGCATCATAACATAAACCTCGCCAATCAGCATCTCGAATCATAAACCCTAAAAACGTTTCCCTCTTCACGGAATTCTCATCACCATCTCCATTACAATCAAAGCAATGAACTTCATTAAAGTGAGAACCCTAAAATGAGAAACCCAGCCGAAGATGCTGCTTTTCCTCCGCAACTTCTTCTACACCGGTCGCAGGGCCTCACCTTCAGTAAGCTCCTTCTCTTACTTCTTTCACCAAAACCCTACGCACTCACTTCCTGTTATCTTCACTGCTTTAACCCCATCATCTCAAAATCCAAACTTTGCTTGTCCCGTCATCTGGTTCACCGGTTTTATGTGTGTTATCAGATACCCTTTTTCCTCAAAACCTTCTTTTGATGACATTGCTTCTGAATCAGTGCGTAGTTTCTTGCAACAACAGGATAGTCCTCTAATTGATAGAATCTTTGATTCTGCATTGGCACCGGTTTTGGTGCCTAAAATTTTGGAGAAGTTACAAGGGGACCCCGTATCAGCATTGAAGTTTTTCCAGTTGGCAGGGACTCGAACCGGGTTTCGCCACACTACAGAGTCTTATTGCATCCTGGCTCACATTTTGTTTCGTGAGAAATTTTATTTTGATGCAAAGAGAGTCATCAGGGAGTGGATTTTGCTTAGAGGGGAGTTTCCGGGTTGTGATTTTTTTGATATGTTGTGGTTGACTAGGAATGTTTGTAGGTCAGGCTTTGGAGTTTTTGATACTTTGTTTAGTGTTTTTGTTGAGTTGGGAATGCTTGAGGAAGCTAGCCAATGCTTTTTGAAGATGGCAAACTTCAAGGTTTTGCCTAAGGTGCGTTCTTGTAATGAGCTTCTGCATAGACTTGCAAAGTCAGGCAAAGGGAAATCGTCAATGAATTTTTTCAATGACATGCTTGGGGCCGGCCTTTCGCCCTCAGTTTATACATATAATATAGTGATAGGTTATTTAGCCAAAGAAGGGGAGTTACAAACTGCTAGGAATTTTTTCGAACTGATGAAACAGACAGGTCTTACACCAGACACAGTCACGTATAATTCTCTCATCGATGGGTATGGAAAGGTAGGTTGCTTAGCTGAGGCAATAAGTTTACTTGAGGAAATGAAAGATGCAGGATGTGAGCCGGATGTCATTACTTACAACTCTTTAATAAATTGTTTCTGTAAATATGAAAGAATTCCTCAAGCTTTTGAGTATTTGCATGAGATGAAGGAAAGAGGGCTAAGACCAAATGTTGTAACGTACAGTACTCTAATTGATGCATTTTGCAAGGCTGGCATGATGCTAGAAGCAATGAAATTTTTTGTTGACATGATACGTGTTGGTCTTCAACCCAATGAATTTACTTATACATCTCTGATTGATGCAAATTGTAAAATAGGTGATTTGGATGAAGCATTCAAACTGGCAAATGAGATGTTGCAGGCTGGACTTGATCTAAATGTTGTCACACACACTGCATTGCTGGATGGCCTCTGTGAAGATGGCAGAATGAAAGAAGCCGAGGAATTATTTAAGGCATTGTTGAAAGCTGGAGTGGCTCCTAATCAGCAAACCTATACTGCCCTTTTTCATGGATATATTAAAGCTAAGATGCTAGAAAATGCCAAGGATATTTTAGAGGAAATGAACAAGAAAGACTTCAAACCAGATCTTTTGCTGTATGGAACCAGAATATGGAGCCTTTGCAGCCAGAATAAGATACAAGAATCTGAAGCCGTAATACGTGAGATGATGGAGTCTGGTCTGACTGCAAATAGTTATACACAAACAACCATTATGGATGGATATCTTAAAGCTGGGAAAACCACAGAAGCAGTAAATATTTTACATGAAATGCAGGAATCGGGTATCAAAGCAACAGTTGTAACATTTGGTGCTCTAATAGATGGTTTGTGCAAGAAGGGATTAGTTGAGCAGGCTGTTAATTACTTTGGATGCATGACTAGCATTGGTCTGCAACCGAATATAATGATTTATACTGCTCTAATTGATGGACTTTATAAAAATGGTTTTGTTGAAGCAGCCAATAAGCTGTTCAATGAAATGCTGGATAAGGGAATCAGTCCAGATAAATTAGTTTACACTGCTTTGATTGATGGGAACCTGAAGCAGGGAAATCCTCAAGAAGCTTTGAGAGTGCAAAATAGAATGGTGGAAATGGGTATGGAGTTAGACCTGCATGCTTATACTTCACTTGTCTCAGGTTTTTCTCGTTGTGGTCAATTACAGCAAGCTAAGTCGTTTCTTTATGAGATGCTTGAAAAGGGCATCATTCCTGATGAGGTTCTTCTTATTTGTCTGCTGAGGAGATATTATCAGATAGGAGACATTAATGAAGCTAAGGCACTTCATAATGATATGATGTGTAGGGGACTAATTGCTTCGACTCTTGATATAAGTGTTCCCTCTGTGTGCACTTGAGAAGGCAAATGTATTTTACATAACTGGTTTCCAGTTCCCTATGTGGGGCCAAAGTTCAATGGTTTGATTGGAATGGATTTGGTTCTTCATTTTATAATGACAATGGCCAGTTCCAATTGATGCATTTTCAAGGCACTCATTTTCTCATGATGACGTAAATCCTACAGTTTCCGAATCTTGCATTTCAGTGTTCATATATGAATGAGATTATCAAGCTTACCATGACATGATGCTTTCCTAATTTGAAGATATTTTATTTCCTTTGGTGCTTGATAAGATTTTAATTGTAGGTATTAGACTTTGTTCTTATATATACTTAGATTTGTTATTTTCTTGCCAATTTATATATTTGATGGACTTCATTCATCTTATAGGCTCATTCATTCTGTTGCAGGCCTGTTATGAAATTGAACTAGGCTTCTAGTCTCATTGACTCTCAAAAAGTGATCCTGCAAGAATTGTCAGAACAACAAATCACTTGCACAAAAGATGTAGAGGAGTTCAGTCATATTGGATGCTTTTCTTCACTGCATACATGCATAAGGTGATACTTCTATTAGCATTTTAGTTAATATATTAATGTGAACACATCAAGTCTGGTAATTTACATCTAATTTCTTCATCAGATATTGGTGATGGTTTAGATTTCAAAGTTATAATATGAGCTGGAATAAATAGGTGAAGAATAAGACAGAAATACAAAGCTATGGTAAGAGCTGGAATAAATAGGTTAAATAGCACTAAAGCTACAATAATAGCTGGAACCTGGAATAAATAGGTGAGTAATATAGCATAGATGCTGTATTTACAAGAATTGGCGCTCATATTTCAGAATTTAATCCTGTAAAGGGACCTGGGGAAGTAAGTCTCCTAAAAAGGGCACCCTCATTAAATAAAAATTTCATTGGTAGTTTTGCAATTATGACTGGAGTATTGTTTTACCATTTCTTGTCTTCTATTATGAAGTCAAAATCCGTGGACTGACTAGGAATTGACAACAGATAGCACAAG
>NC_029787.2:132526851-132532180 GCF_000816755.2 Arachis ipaensis | reverse complement strand
CGAGTTTATATGCTAGTAATGGAGTATACATGCAAAGAGTTTATAAGCAGTTGTTGGTGCTTATTTTACTGAAATTGTTAATTGCTTTTCCTTTTATGGCTATGGCCTTCAAAAAGCTATTGTTTCCAAAAGTGCAACTATCTTTTTTATGAGTGCTGGTTTGCTGTACAGTTCTTTACTTCTGTAATCTGTTTGAATTGGCATTTTCTCCATCATAATTATGAATATAGATATTGTGAAGGAAAAACATATTTACTTGTGAAAATGTATGTCATACTGCATAAATGATATTCTGCGTTATGTGCGGTCCTTTTGATGCAATTTGTAAAACCACCTCTTTGTTTATGACAACAGGCTAATAAGAGGTTGTACTTTATCATCAGGTTGAAGCTGAGGAGCTTTTTTCAGTTTTCATGATCTTGTGTGTTATTCCTCCTAGTGAACTTTTCATCTTAATGCCATGGATAGGCTTTGGTTATACTGAAGTGAGTCAAAAGGGTCTCTTTCAATAAATTTGTGGTGGACCTTCCTAATGGATTGACTGATCAGGCTTCTCAGGTTCTCTTCCCAATCTTGTAACCTAGCCTGCTAGCCATCACACACAGTCACAACAGATTTCAGGTTCATAAAATTGCTGATTGGCCATTATAGGTAGATACATACATTTTTACATTTTTGTTTGTGAGTAGCATTTAAGAGGAGGATAGGTTGTTTCATTTAAATGGATTCATGATAGATACATAAATAGATAGAAACTTGGGAAAAGAGTAGTAACAAAGTTACAAGGTGCAACAGCAACACTATTGTAACAGCTATTTGTTTCTTTGTATATTCCATCATCATATAATGATAAATAATAATGTCATAGAATTTCTTGCCTCATTCAACATATGGATACAGTGAACCTGCAGGGTCTGGTGATTTATATGGACTACAACTGACAATAATTTTATTCTAACAATAATGCGAATAATCGACACGGAAATAATAGATGGCATTAAATAGGATGGAAATGATGGTGGCCGCGAGTAATAGACAAGTGGAGAGATAAGTGCAAACTTCAAAGCTATGTGGGACAATAATTGTAGTTGAGCTCATGGTGGTCGGTTAATGAGTAACTACCACAGCCAAACGACATTGGTAGTGATGTGCTATAGCATACCCTTAAATTAATACAAGTGGAGCAGTATTAATTATGAAAACCATGGATGATATCAAATAATATTAGTGTATTGAAGTAATGATATATCTTCTATTAATTAAGAAATTGAAAGAATATTATGAGAATAATCTGGGATATAATTTGGAAGGAACAGTTATCTTCGTTAAAGGAAAATGTAAAAATTTATGTATCACCTTGGGTTGTAGTTTACTTTATATGGTTGTGACAAGTTATTGTTTGGTTAAAGAAAATTATCTAAAACGGATTTTTTGGGTCATCATCTCTTAATATTTCGGTTCGAGCTGCCACGCTTGCTTCTGTTAAGCGATCTTTGAAACCATTTCAACAAACCAAATTTTCAGATTTCCAAACCAATCAACATTGTTTATCATTGTACCATCCTATATCCATAGTAGTTTTTTCACTTTTTGATTGACGAAAAACCAATGAAGACGAAAACCACCAAAATAGATCTTCATAGAACTTGAACTGCTAAATCAGCAATAATTGCTAGAGTACACTTGGATTCTTTGTATGATAACTTAGTAACCTACCATTTTGTCATTTCTGAACATTCTGTTACAACTTACAACATCAAAAAGCCAAACCCAATACAGATATCTACAAAGATTTACTCGGATTACACCTATGAGCTATCAAGTAAAATCTGCACTCTTTTCTACCTATTAAGCTAACTACACTTGAAATGTAAAGATGCTACCAGTGATCAGCCCCAATTTGTCAATGAACTAGCAAAAACTTGTTCAGATTCCTAACCTCTTTGAACCACACTCAGAACAAAACTTGGATGTTTCCCTCAGATATGGAGCCCCACATTCATCACAATATTTTGCAGGGGTTGGTGGCTGCACCATAAGCAACATGATATAAATGAGCAAAATGATGATGAAGCACTTATCATGCTCAAGTATTTCAAAGATAGACATCCGAGCACACAATTTAGAAGCTGAGTAGTGAGTACTAGCCCAGACTCCAGCAATAAGATAAATTACACAAAATGACATGCATTAGTTTGTCTACTAGGTTTTGGAGGTGGAAAAAAGAATTTGGAATTCTCATCTGATAAAAAGAAGTTTCACCATCAAATAAGCTTACCAGCATGTGCAAGCGTCCTCCAACATGGCCACCTGTGAGTGGTTGTAAGCAATTCATGTGTTGGGATATTGATGTTGGTTGGTGAGCATGAGATATTTCCGACAGGTGGGACGGCGGACCACTTTGATGGTTATGGGAATAGGGCCCTGCATGTGGACTTTGGTGCATAGCTTGATTGTTCTGGAGAACTGCGTGAAACTGAGGTTGATGTGGCAATGATTGCAAGTGATGTTTGGTCGGGGTTTGCTGTTGATTTTGTGGTCGGGAAAAAAAAGTTCCGATGTTATGTTGATGCTCCCATAAAATATATAAAAAAGAAGTGGCAAGGGGAAAAAAAGCCCCGAGAATCAAGATCCATCCAAGCACAACCAAAGCAACATATAGCATAATCAAACTATAGTTTATATATGATACAAGAGAAGATACTTAAATTTAATGTAATAACCATCCAAAGAAAAGATACAGCAATCACCAACCATCTCATCTGAAGACAAAACAAGAACCAAATACCTACATACATATATATAATTACTTACTGAGCGAAATCCTTGATTAATAGCTAATGTAGAAGAATTGTCAGCTCCAGGGAAACTCTGTTAACAAGTCATAACCGTGAAACACTAGTTAAAGTTTGAATGTAAATAACTGCAGCAATTACAATTTATTCAATCTCTAAATTATCACACTCAACAGAATTAGTTTCATTACACAGCAATCAGTACCATAGTGGAAGCAGATGATAAAACACATCATGTTCAGAGCCAGAGCATGCTAGTTAGACATTGCAAACAAAAACAAAGTCGGAAGTTGCTTATATTTTTGGATATCTTACAAGGATCACTTTATTCACCAAAATGGAGCACATCATACTTACAGGGATATCAGGGATATTGGAAAGTGAAATTGATGCAGCACGCCGAAACTTGTGTCTTGGAGAATAAAATTTATAGTCATCAGCTGAGATAGCTACTTCATTCCGACCTGTCAATCTCTTAAACCTAAAAACGATCAAAACAAATCAAACCAAGTGTGCACTCCCTGAAGGCTCAAACAAATGCTCATTCTTAAGTTTATCATTTTTCATATTAGACTTGTCAGCAGCTTCAGAATAAAGCAATAATCAACATTCGGAACAGTAGAAGCAAATTATCAGCAGATCCAACATCATCATAAATATACTTTCTTAAAATTGCAAAGAAAACCTACATTTCCTACAAGATAATGCCACCACGTGAATTTATCAATTTATTCCATTGCAATTGTTCTATGCATCCAATTTTTAAAGGAATTGTGAGGGAAAGCACATTAATGCTTGAATGAACCAAAAACAGATATTCTGCTAAGGGAAAAACAAATATTATTATGCACTTTTACCTATATAAAACTTCACATCCAGGAAGGCCCCGGCGCAGTTAAAAGAATATAGAAGGAAAGACAAAATGAACACTACAACACTCAGCTTACCATTCAGCATCATCAATTGACATGGTATTTGGTTTCTCAACAACTTTCAAACCATTAACTACCACAAATCGAACTCGCTTCTCTTCTTGTATAACTAGTTCTGGGAACCTTGTCCTTGTTTCCATAGAAGTTGCCAATTCTCTTCTCTTATATGTACGCGGTCCTGTGAAGGAGCAACCCTTGTTAATTGCACAAAAGAGGGAGCTATCAACCAAATTTCTTCTGAATGCAAAGGGTAAAAGTTATTATAATAATTATTATCATTTAACCTTTTTTAGGAAACTTCTTAGCCAGTCTTCTATACAAACCACCAGCTGCTTCAAGGGCTACCCCAATCGTCTTCTCGCGAATACCATTCAAGGAAGCAAGCCTCATATTAACATCATTCACTAAAGTCTCGTACATATTGGCCACATACATCAAAGGCAGAGCGAAATTCGGGTCCCCTTCATACTGTATCTCCCTGTTCCTTCTCTTATCCAGCTTGTCTTGGCCGGAATAATCAGCCTCTGAATCAGCCACTTCAATCACATGATCATCGATAAAATGATCCACAACTATTTGCAGAAACCTCGCCCTTGCTGTCTCTATAGGCGAAACATCTAACCTCCAAGTTGAGCTAAAATCAGTTCACCTCAAACTCAAGATTTCCACACAGAATCTAATTTAACAAACCAAAAGCTACATGATTTTACCCTCAATGGTTAAGATATCATAAGTGCCCCTGGATGACTCGTTAGTCTCCAGACTTGAGCGATCCTCGTCAAAACAACTCCTATGGGACTCGTTCATGCAGTCCTACAAGAATAGTGAGAAGAAACCGAATGAAAAGCTTTCTTATTTTTTATTCTTGAATGCAATGCAGAGAAAGTGAAGAAAAGTGGAGCAGCACTCACGACGGCAGCGGCAGAATCGTGTGTGGCGGGGTCCGGGGTGGGGGCGGCGATGTGGTCAATGGGGGAGGGGGCGGCGGTTCTGGCGTCGACAGCGTTGAGAACGTGGAGGGGACTCTCGATGAAGGAAGAGGGTGAGTTGAGGTTGTAGTGCTGCACCGGAACCCTAGTCCCCATTCTGTATTTTCTTTTTCAATAATAATAATTAAGAATCAGTTTGAAGTGAAATGGAGGAGGTGGAAGAGGTTGTGGTGGTGGTTGTTGTTGTGAATGAAGCAGTTGCTCATGCGTGTGCAGATGAAGGTGATGGTGATCACTGAAAATGGGTTGGAGAGAAGCCATGAAGAGAGAGAGAGAGAGAGAGAGAGAGAGAGAGTGCGAAGGAGGGATTTAACGGCTATACGGAGGAGGAAGGAAAAAACAAAAAAGAAGAGAGGAGTCCAAAGCTGAGGTTGAGACCATACCTGAGGTTTCTGAAGCTCGAAGCAGTACCCAAGCCTAACTCCGATTCTCCGCTCCACAGTCCACTCAACCTTTACTTGTGGTTTTAGTTTTTACACACGCCCGCTGTAGACCCACCTCCTTAGCTTCTCCCCTCTTTCTCTTTCGGTTTTTTCCTTGCTATGTATACTCCATGTAAAGTATTGTTTTTGTCCACATATTTAAAATAAGTATTAAAATTATTTTAAATATT
>NC_029787.2:132524999-132526759 GCF_000816755.2 Arachis ipaensis | reverse complement strand
TTATACATTTTTATTTATAATGTATCGAATTTTTTAATGTTTAATTTAAATAAATTTTATTTTTAACTTAAAAATAAATTTTATTTTTATTTTTTAATAATATCAATTTTTTACAATATGTAGTTATTCAATTATTTTTTAATAACATCTAAATAAATTACACTTAATCACATTATTTTTATTCTAAATAAATTTATTTTTTAAAATTTTACTCTTAAAAATTTTTACTCATCATAAAATATACGTAGAATAATTAGTACATAAACTTGTGAGAAAAAAACATCGTACGTATATAATAAATTATAAATTATACATTTTGTCTCTAATATACCAAAATTTTTTAATGTTTAATTTAGTTAAATTTTATTTTTAATTTTAAAATAAAATTTAATTTTATCCTTTAATAATATCAATTTTTTACTGTAGATAATTAAGTCGTCAACGTTCTTACTCTATTTAAGTCTTTAATGTTTTAAAATTGTTTCAATTTTGTCTTAACGTCAATTCTGTTAACAGATTACTAACGGTGGGACAACATTGAGTTGAGACGATTTTAAAACATTAGAAATTTAAATAGAATTTTTTTTTTCAGAAATAAAATAAAAAAAATCCATATTTCCCCAAACACCATTTTTGAACTTTAATTTCCCCATATTTCCACTTTTAATCTTCTCTTATCTAACGCGAACCAATTTCATACCTTCCAACTCTTCACCTCTCTAACACCGACTAAATCCCCATTTTAGTCCCTGAGATTCACGCGATTATTCATTTTGGTCCATAAAATCCAAAATTACATGTACTGGTCCTCCAGATTCAAATCTGGACACCAATGTGGTTTCTCAACTCTTTCCGGCAATGACTAGGCAAACGGAGTGTTGAGATAGCGCCCTCCCTGCCACGATAGATGATAAGTAAACCACGTCGTTTACTTTTGGCACCCAAACAAGTCAGAAATGTCATCGTTTTGTATATGAAGGGAGAAGAAACGATGGAGGCCCAAAATAAAGTTCTTCTTCTTCTCTACCTCCACTATTCCTTATTTCTGATTTGTTTGGACACCAAGGGTAAACGACATCGTTTACTCATCATCCAGCGTGGCAAGGAAGGTGTCGTCTCAGCACTCCGTTTGTCTAGTCATCGCCAAAAAGAGTTAAGGGACCATATTGGTGCCCGAACTTGAATCTAGAGGACTAGTATAAGTAATTTTAAATTTTGAGAACCAAAATGGATAATCGCGTGAATTTCATGGACCAAAAAGAGGAATTTAGTCCTCTGACACCCCTTCCACCCCCTCATCACATCTAGAGGTAGCAAACGGGTCTAAATCTGTCGGACTGACACGTATAACCCGCCAAAAAAGGCGAACTGGACTGAAAAATTGAGACCGCCACACATCAAAAGTCTGCTTAACCTGCACTACTTAAACCGTAGATTTTGGCGGGACAGGACGGGCTTCTCGGCTGGACGTAAGATTTTTCTGAAGATGTTCTAATTTAATATTTTAGATTATATTTTACGTTTGATTGATTATGTTCTAAACTTGTAGATTTTAATTATATATTTTGGACAATATTTATTTTACTTTAGACAAGGCTAGTTTTATTATTTTATTTCAAAAAACTTTTATTATATATATTAAAGTGTTAATAAAATTATTTAAATATTAAACATTTCTGTATTTTTTTAATATTAAAGATTTAAATATTTGTAATTTTAAAAATATTAATATTTATACATTATTTATATTAGTATTTAGT
>NC_029787.2:132524520-132524974 GCF_000816755.2 Arachis ipaensis | reverse complement strand
GTCAAGTCCGCCAGCCGCTAAAGGACGGGTTTTTGGCGGGACGGAGCAGACTCCTCCGCCTGCCACCCCTACCACATGCACTCCCCTGCACCCCCTCATTTCATCATTTTCACCACAGCTTTTCTCGCCATTTTTTCACTCATCACCAAACTCAACCCCATCGCAGCAGTAACTACCAAATCTCCACTCTCACACACAATAACAGCAAATATTTTTTATTTTCAAAAAAATAAATAAGCTTGACAAGAGAAATAGAGAGCAGAAGGAGAAGAGAGATGAGGCACAACTAGAGGCGGAATGGGAATGGTGGATGAGGACGAATCAGAGGCGAAGGCGGAGGAGAAGACGAGCACAAGCTGAGGCGGAGGGGAGGGCGAACCAGAGATGGAGGCAGAGGGGAGGACGAGCGCTAGCCAAGGTGGAGAGGAAGGTGAACCAGAGGCGGAGGCGGAGG
>NC_029787.2:132519830-132524138 GCF_000816755.2 Arachis ipaensis | reverse complement strand
TTACCAAATCCTCAAATTATCTCTCAACTTTCTAAGTATATACACCAACAAATCCTAAGAAAAATTATTATTAAAGCTTACAATCAACTTTTCAAAAACTTTTGTTCCATTGTGTACAGTTCATGTTTGTCACGGATCATATTCCTAACTGTGATATATCAGCAAAAAATTACTACAAAAATCAAACCAATGTGAAGTTGATTTTTTTAGGACTAAATTTAATATTAACTCGATATTAAGGATTCTAATTTTATTTTATTTATTTTTTCTAAAACCTGAGAACCTTGCATCAAGTTAAAATAGGAAACTGTGAAAGGTGACAAAAAAGTATCAAAAATGCAATGAACACCGTGTTATAAGAATTGCTTACAACCTGACAGCTTCTCTAATTCACCTCACCACTTCTCTATTTCTTTAATTACAAATAATTAAAATTAAAGGCAATCTAAACTCAACTACATTTACGATACTAATTCTGTATTAGTAGTCTAGTTACACTGAGCTCAAACTCCATAAATGGCAAAGGCAAGAGATTCATAGCCATGGATGGAACATCACTGCTTGTGTTTTTTGTCGATGTCATAAAGCACACATGCATCTGCTGCTGTCTTCAGCTGAAAACAAGGGTTTTATGGCAGATTTCAGGATTTAAACTAATTGACACCTAAAACATCAGAAGAGAAGCTTCACATATTCACATGCATGCTCGTTGGAATTGGAAATAAGTGCAAGTTAACGAATAAATCAATTCCAGAACTTTCTGTTTATGACTAGACTGATAACATCTAAACTATCTAGGTCAACTAGTAACTATTAATTTAAAACATTATCATGTAAAGTTACTCATGTTCATACATCTAAACTTAAGCAGGTGTGTTCTGTGGATAAACTAAACTTGCTAATAACTAAATATATGCTGCATCCAAATTACATTCAGATTATTGTCAATCCTAGATATTAACTTGCCTACTGCAAAGTGCAAACTGAACCGATGTCAACATTGGCTACATGATACATAACTAAGACTTGATTCGAGTCCACTTTGAAAATTTTGTACTGGCAAACCACAAAACCTGTTTACATGTGGTGGTAGAAAGAATTTTTTTGAAAACCTTTGAAACCTCCAAATCTTCCATAATTGCGATGCTTAAAAGAATATTCCAAACCAAACAATATAAAAAAATTTCAACCACCATATGAATATCTTGCATAAATGAATCATATACAAACCTGAATGACATTTGTAAGCTGCTTGATTGTGCACCCAACTAAACTTGTTGCGATTAGAAAAGAGAGTATTGATATCTTTTGCAGATTTGTTGCTAAAACCTGAAATAAAATAAAAGACAATTGAGAACAGATGATCTAACAGAACCTTCTAGTCATCCTAAGATAGTCTGACAACATTTATGAGTCACTGAGAGCACTTACATCCATCAATTTCTCTGTATGATTCTCCGAAAGATAAAACAGGATTAAGTAAAGAACCTGCAGAATATAAAGGATAAGAACAAAAAATATAATTAAAAACATTTTACACAAAAGTTAAATAAAATAAATAAATTTCAAGGAGACAGTATTACAGTTACCTCACATGAGACACAACAGTAAGCCATAAACATCCTATTGCCATAATATAACCTGAAAAGCCAGTTACTACTGTCTTTTACATCTTTATGACTAGCCTTGCCCATCAAGAAAGTGCTGCATTTAAAATAAAAACACAGCTAAAGAAATCCATCAAATCAAACCTGCAAATGCAGAATCATAAAATTTGCATAGAGGGGGGAAAAAGTACAAAGTTTACATGCATTACCTGTACATTTGAAGCCAGTGGCTAGCAATATCTAAAGCTAGCAAGGACAAGAAGACTAAGCCAGGCCTTTACACAAATTCACCATAAAAGTCAGGTTTACAAGCCCATGCTTAAATGACAGCAAATGATGAACAGTTAAAAAGGAGAAAACTCTTACTTGTAAACTTGGGAAAGAACAACAAGTAGACAAGCAGTGCTAATTCTGATATTAAGGAAGCCACATTAATTCAAATAACACAAAAATCAAACAATGCAAAGAACTATAACAACACATTTCTTTGGCAGAAAGAGATAGAGATAATCTGTCTGTAACCATTGTCCAGAACGCTCCGAAGGTTGACACTGAATCAAGAAAACAAGATTGCTATTTAATTATTTATTTATTATATAGAATAGTTACTTTTTTAAACAAGTTACTAAAGAGGAAATGCTGTCCCATTCCATGGTTAAGGCATGCCACGAAGCCCCCAAGTCTTTTGAACCTAATATCTTCTAAAACAGTGTCTAATCATACCAGTTCAGCCAAACTTTATACTTATGACATATATCACCCCTCCTTTTTCTTTCTTGCCTAAAGGCTAAACAATGTACAGGACAAACAGTCAACACTAATACCATCATATGAGCAAAACAAATTGTAATGACCTTCTCAATTAACTAGAACAAGAAAGAGATAATGTGTACATAACACTCCTCAAAGAATTATATAACAGAATAAAATTGGTATGACGGTATGACCACTACAGGAAATTATACCTTGATTGAATTTGCGAGCAGCCCAGCCATCCACAGCATCACATACAAAGCTGACAACAGAAAATAGCTAGATTACGCTTCAGATCCCATAGCATTAAAGAAGAGAAGGTTCAAAACTAGAAAAAGTGCATAAAATTGTACCCCACCTGAAAAAATAGAGAATAGAGAACAATATTTTGTTTGTAAAACATACGTGGAAAGCAAAGCAGTTTAAAAGAACCCGGGTATATCCTGCATCATCACACACTTGGTAAATATAGTGTACCCATTATGAATTACAAACAACAGACTCTAGACATGAGATAAATTTGTTTAACTCTATTGCCCTTGAGTAACATCCTTTTGCTTGAAAATTCAGTTGCAAACACATGGTACAATCCAATTAATAGCCCCAAGGAAAGGTTGTCGAGGATTTATGTTTTCCAAAAACCAAATGAGGCAAAGGTTGTAAGTGTAGATTTTCCGCAATATTCTACTGGTGAGTCCTTTATCGAAGTTGAATGACTCCCATAATTTTAATCAACTTAACAAGCACTGAAACATATTTTCTTCAATATGTAATTATGCATGAGAGAACAAAACATAGTATAGAATAATCAAATACCCACCTATGATATTAGGAATATAAAGGTACACAGACAATTTACTAGGTTTTGATCCAGGTTTTGGTCCAGGTTTCTTGGCCATTGAAGCTCCTTTGTATTGTAAAGTTGAATAAAGAGTATAGGATTGGCAAAATCAGATATACACCTGCATATACATGAACATGATGCAAAAGTCAACCATATCAGAACATAGCTATTCATTCAAAGACAGATTAAATAAGGAAACAAAATCATCTCATAGACCAACACATCAATTTTTCACATAATGAACTTTCTCAAATCCCATTTTAAAAAAAAACTCCAATCAACAAAGATAAAAGAACTTTGTAGGTTAATTATCTCCCAAAATCTCAAAAACCAAATCGATTAATCGAAGATTATAATAATTATTAGCTCAAACTTACCACTGGTGGAAAATCTTACAAAAGACAAATCAGAAATTGCTGGCAAACAAGTAAAGTGCCCTACCATTCCCTTTCTATGATACACGAAACTTAAAAATGCAAGAGACTCACGAGAACTCAAACTCTATATCTAAACGCAATGGAAACCAGAGCAAAAGGAACAACGTAGTTGAAAGGAGTAGAAGATGGAAGAAAAGGAAGAGCAAGAATTAGGATACCGGCGAGAGTGTATGGCGGAGGAATGATAGAGAGTGTATGGCGGAGGAACGACAGTTAGATTGGCGAAACGGGCGAAGTGAGCAACGTAGATTGTTCCGATTAACAAAAAAATGACGCCAAAATAATTATTATCTTAATAAACTGAGAAACAGAATGCCAATTGGAGAACGCTAAACGAAAAATTGTGGAAGAGCTTCAAAGCACAACCAGCATCAACATCAGAAGAACAAAACCGAAAAAAAAAATATTGCAGCTCAGAGTAAATGAGAATTAGAACTCACTGGAAGGCCGGTAACTCGACGGCTGATGCGACGGAAAAGTTGAGAGGCGTAAGGCGGCGCAAGGCCAATGGCAACGGTTGGCGGATGGCGACGGAGGTAGGATGGTGCCTGGGGTGGTTGTGACAACCGATTAATGCGCTATTACTCCAATGACCAAAGTATGCATTCGATTTTGGTCTTTTCTGTAATTATTTTCAAAGTTAAGGCTTATTGGTTATTTGTTATTT
>NC_029787.2:132514097-132519146 GCF_000816755.2 Arachis ipaensis | reverse complement strand
TGATTATCAACTTTTCTTTTAGATGTGTTTGCAAAATTTTTTAGATAAAAAATAATTATATTAAATATTTGTGGCAGGTGCAAATTGCAAAGTATATATTTTGTATGAAGTATAGTGCAACAATTTAGACTATCAGAGAGAGAGATAAAAAAGGAGATTTAAGTTTTAATTTTACTGGTATGGTAAAAATTAAATTCGTAACTTGATTAATGAGGTCTGAAATTCAGATATAGAAGATTCAGTGATATTTAGATTATTTTAGAAGTTTAAATTAGTTAGATATTAATTGGTCAAAAGAATATCTCTATTAATTCTAAAAAAGAGAATGTAGAAGTTACTATTTTTTTAGAATAAAAACGGATATAAGACATAATGGAAGACACTGAATTACTTGAGCTTAAAAGCGGCTTGAAAAAGTATATTTGTACGAGAAATTTTATTGGAAATACAAATCTAGAATTAAATGACTGAAGAAAGGAGACTAAAGTACAAACTTCTTCCGTCGAAAATTTAAATCTAGAATCAAAAGAAATAAGATATGACATATGCAATAATAAGGATATAGCAACAACCAATGCTGATATTGTTAAGGTGACTGATGACTACTTTAAGAATATTTTATATCTTTCAATCAGGCAGAACCGTAGGCTCAAAAAACTTGTTTCTATGGAAGAGGTGAAAAGAACTATTTTTAGTATCTACCTTCAAAGTGCACCGAAAGAGGACGATATAACGGCTAAATTCTTCCAATTCTACTGAGATATAGTGGGAGAAGACGTGTTTTGAATTGTGAGAAAATTTTTTGCTGGATGTAGAATTTTAAAAAGTTTTAACCACACAAATATCTGTCTAATACCAAAGGTCACATATGCGAGTGGTATGACTTAGATAAGGCCCATCAGTTTGTCCTTTATTGTCTACAAAATCATTTTGAAGGTGCTGGTCCACATACTCCAAGGGTGTATGAACAAGGTAATTAGCCCAATTCAGAGTACATTCTTAAAAGGGAGACTTATTTTTTATAACATTCTTATATATAGCACACGAATATATGAACTACCTTAAACAAAAGAAGCGAGGCTTGGAATATAAAATGACATTCAAGTTTAATATGAGTAAAGCTTATGACAGGGTGGAGTGGCATTTTCTATGGTATCTTATGGAGAAGTTGGATTTTGAATCGAGATTCATTGACTGGATTCGTGAATTGATGACATTTGTTTCTTATTCTGTTGTTGTGGAAGGTCAACTCTATGATTTTTTTTAAATCAAATAGAGGCATCCGTCAAAGTGACCATTTATCCCCTTTTCAGTTCTTATTATGTGAAGAAGGACTTTCCTTCTTGTTACACAAAGCAGAGCAAAACAATCCCATTCGAAAAATTTAGATAAACAGAAGATGCTCAACTATAAATTACTTGCTATTTCGGTGATGATTCTATTCTATTCGGTAAAACCTTGGAAAATATTTGTGTCTCTATTCTAGAATTATTGGAATCTTATGAGAGTTTCAGTGGGCAAAGAATTAATCTTAATAAATTGGCCATGTTTTTCAGTAATAACACTCTGGTGTTGATTAGAATCTCCTTAGCAGTCCAACTAAATATTTCTCACATAGGTGCACAGACTAAATATTTGGGTTTACATTTCCTTGTCAACCGCTCTAAAAAAGCCATATTCAACCCAATCAAAGATAGGGTTTTTAAAACGACACAAGGATGGAAAATGTGCTTGTTATCTAATGGAGGAAGACAGGTATTACTCTGAGCAGTTGGTGAAGGCATATCAAATGGTGTGGATTAGCTAGGATAAGATGACTAGGCCTAAGAAAGAAGACGAGTCTAGTTTCAAAGATCTCAAAGCTAAAAATTTGGCTCTTTTGGGTAAACAGTGCTAAAAAATCACAACTCAATCTAACTCTCTTCTTTCTAGAATACTTAAAGGTAAATACTTCAGATTTAATTATATCCTTACAGCAGAAGTAGGAATCTTACCTTCTTAGAGTTGACAAAGTATTCTTGAAGGGATGCAATCGAGTTGTAGAGAAAAACATTAGTTAGAAAGTAAGTTCTGGCGATATCCAAATCTTCAATGAACCATGGCTCCCTCCTCCTTGCCCCTTCACTGTTCCACTATCTGCGGTACTACTATCAAATAGTTACCATCTGTTATGGGTGAAAGACCTATTTTTGTCAAATAAATAGTGGAACTAAACATTAATCTCAAATCTTTTTCCTCTAAATATTACTCCGCGAATCCTCTCCATAACTACAGGAGAAGGTGAAGACACAATTCAATAGGTGATGAACAGAGTAGAAACATATGATGTTGCATCAGGGTACAAGATTGCTTACCAATTTTACCATATTTTTATTGAATTTTGTCCGAACTTCATGCAACAGATACTAGTTTGGAGACATTTATGGAAACTGAAAATTCCTCACAAGATTTTGCTCTTTGCGTGAAAAATCCTCCATGATAAGCTTCCCATTCTGCTTCTCATCCACCAGCAGTTCCCATCCACTTTGGCAATTTGTTCAATCTGTAAGTCAGTTCCAGAATCACTCATGCACGGTCTATTTTTATGTGGAGACGCTAATTTAATGTGGAAGAAGAGTCTTTTACCTTACCTAATTTTAGACCCTAGATGTTCCTTGTTCTTCGATTTGTGGAGGGATTTGGTGTTACAAACTGATTTTCAGGGAACAAACTCTCATATAACTCGACTGATTTTGATTATAGCTTGGAATATTTGGAAGGAGAGGTGTCAGCGAGTCTTTGAGCATGTCAAGGAGCCTCAGTAGAAAATGCTAGCAAGTAGCAACATTGCTTAAGTTGAACCATGAGCTATCTATTTTGTCTTATGCATAATGTCCCAAAAAAATTTTTTTCTATTTACTTTTCTATGTTATTTTCTTCTTATAATTTCACCTGTTTGTGAATATTTGAAAATTCTCTTTTTTTATTTTTCTTGTCTTGTTGGATATTATATTTATTTTTCTGTTAAATAAAATATTATTATTATCTTTCAAAAAAAAATTCAACAAATTATTTGTATTTGTAGGGAAGAAAAAAATCTGATTTCTTTTTAATCAACCTAATCTATCAGTGATAAGAATATTTTAGAAAATTTAAATCCCTTAATAATGTAAATAATGTGATAGCATATATACACATAATTGAATAACAATGTAAGTTCTTTACTTGTTTTTTTATATAATAAACACATTTAAATTATACCATGATGTAATATATAAGTTATTTGAGTAATTAAATTTAATCAAATTAGTTTAATAACTTAATAATTAATAACTAAATAGTTTAGTTAAAGAAAAAAAAGAGATATAAGAGGAAGAAAATAATTTTAGTTAGACTTAATTATAAAAATAATTTATTCACTTAATATTTTTTAAGTTATATTGTAGTTTTAGTCTATTCCTTTACAGTTAACCTAGCTGATATTTACTTGTTATTGTCATTTGTGCAAACTTGTAATAGTAATAATCACATTTCTGTCAAAAAAAAAAAATAATAATCACATTGTCATATATTCTACTTCACCATGATTCTCTTACTATAATTGCTTTTGCATATTTTAGGCTGTACATAAACGTCGTACACATTTATTGCACAACTCATTTAGGTATTTTGGTATTTTGTTATGCTGTTAGGCTGCATTAGAGAAAGATAAAGACTAAATTAAACCTCTGTATTGTGCTTAAATGTAAAATATGCTAGACTAAACTATGTTTAAGTACCATATTTAGTTTAAGATAAATATCACGACTGAGAGGTAAATTTAAAATTTAAAAAATTAAATAAGAATATTTAAAAAAAATGTTACAAAAGTTTTAATTTCCATCCCTAAAAATTTCGGACACAATCCCTCTCCGAGTCCCAACTTTCAAACGCTACCTTATAGTCATCTAACATCTTGTTTGGAAGATCATCCCCAAAATTTTACCATCATATTTTAAATCAGAACTCTATATCTTAACATTTAATCAAACTTAGACCATCTTCAAACTTCTCATAAGCACATCTTTCATCTGAGCCTGTTCATGACACCACAAAACATTTGCCCATCCTTATGTTCCATGACAGGGCTTGACTTATCACCAGAAAATAAAATGAAAAACAAAATAAAATTAAGCTATAGTAACACATGAATCTTACCAATTGATTATTAACCATATGGTACACGAAAAACAAAAAATATAAGCTGCTGCTGCAACCAAAAAGGGAGAATTTAGCGTCTCCCAGATGCCACCGATTCGGCAGAAAAGAGATACTTTACTCGGGAAAGAACTGAATCATGTGCAGGATCATAAGGATGGTCTTTGGAAGGGATTTCCAGAATTGCAGGAACAGGCTTATTATAACTGTCAACCAGAAACCTTATCATATTTGCAACCTGCACAGTGAAAAAGTGTTGGATCTTCCCAGTGTGATCAAAATGGAGAAATAAAAGGGGCGAAAAAAAAAAAGGCTAGTCATAACCCAAGCTCGTAAGCAAAAATCAAGTGATTAAGGTGGCCAAACAATGAGCAAATGGCATTGAATACATTTTGACTCTCACATAGAATAATGGTTGAATGAAATTAAAATGGAACCAACAATAACAGTAACTGTGGAAACCAGGTTAATTAGGTATTTAAACCCACGGGAAAGACTTCTGAAAAGCAGGAAAACGGCATAGATAGTGCCACTTTGGTCAGCTGAATAAAAAGTACCATGATGTATAGCATTATTCATTGGGAAAATTGTTCAACCAAAAGTTCGTGCGTAAGTTTTGAAAACCTGCTGCAATGCATAAAATATAGGATTTATCATGAAAGAAGATATGACTTACGTATTGGCTAATCAGCACAATTGCAATATCCTCCCTTGTTGTGAATTCTTTGAATGCATCCTCAATTTGTTTGACAGTTGTTTCTGGAAACAAACCAAAGTGGCGAAACATAAACTTGGGTAAAATCAACTTGATTTAAAATTGACCATAAAGAAAGCAGGAAAACTAATCCTTAAGCCCACCCCCCACACCCCCCA
>NC_029787.2:132504352-132514072 GCF_000816755.2 Arachis ipaensis | reverse complement strand
TTTTCTTCTGTATTTTCTTCCTAATCTAGTTACAGGATATCTCCTACTAGTTAAATTGTACATAGTGAAATGATTTTCTATCAATAAAATTATTATAAATAAGAGCTTATAAGAAGATAGGCTTTGCTTTTTTTATTAAGGATCTAAGGAAGAAATTCATCTAGCTGAACACAAGCAAAATACAAGATAGTGGACAAGAGTTCCTCTATACAAGGGCAAAATAATTAAAAGTGTTATCTACAAAGCATAGCTTTCCAACTTCTCAAAGTGTCTCAGAGGGAAAGTCCTTTACAGAGATCATGAACTTTACAAAAGCTGTATTTTATAAGGTATCTATATATTAGAATCTAGAGTTAGTTAAACAGGTAGGAAGTCACTTCACCATGCACAAAGAACAATGTAAAATATAGTTCCATCACATACTTGAATCCACAATGAGATAATTTGTCTTTCTACGGATGTCAATGTTTCCCACTCCAGCCAACAGAAATCCAACAACAGTATCCTGTGTAAAATGTATTAGCCATCATAAACATGCAGGTTTCATAGAAGGGGGAGAAAATAAGCTTAAATATTAAAATACAATTTGACCCCTTCACACATCTTATGGCTTGTTTCCTCATATACACTAGCACCTTCAATCCACTGATTTTTTAATCAGTCTGAAGTCTGAACCATTCAACCATTCTTATACCTTTTGTTGTTCTATACCAGGAACAACATATTTTGTTATTTAATTTGCAGCGGTGCAAAATCATTTTATACAAATAGCAAAAAAGATCTCAAAAATATCGTGGAAACTCTTGTTGCAGACCTATAAACATATAATCAGGGTGATGACACTTAGAGAAAGACAACTAGAAAAACCCATCTTTGTTCTATCAATCCGCGTGAATGGGCCTTAATATACACATTTACTTCAATTGCTAACTTTTAGGCAATATGATCAGAATTCACAAGAAAACATGTATATGACATAAATTAGTCAGCATTCATGTTATTTAGAGATGAGAACGTTGAAGTTCACACACAGGCATACTATTTTCTCAGTTACAACTTGCAAACTGAAATAATAAGTTAGAGGAAGTGAATTCTATGTGTCAGCCAATAGGCTCGATAGCTATTTCAACCTTCACAACAGAAAATTTAATAATGTTTAGGAAAAATCTAAAAGGCATGCAACTTGAACAAGAACATAGCAGTTGTTATAAGGAAGAATGCGAGGCATTGCTACACTTTTACCTCATCTGCAATCATGGCAATAAGAGCTGAGTTTTTTGTAGGAATTTGAGCTCTGTTAGCCATTGGGGCCTGAAGATGACAAACAAGAAAAGATGGGAGATACTGTAAAATAGCAATAGTTTATTAGACACAGAGTACTTAGTATTGAACAATAACATGCAATTCATTCATAAAACATGTTATGCATAACAATATCATATTATACGATCATCACTGTGAGCCAATTTGGCATGCCCTTAAAACTTGGATGGAATCTTCAACAATAGATTTTTCATATAGATTAAAAATCCTCAATGTATTTTGTAATTCTCAGTCAAGCAGTGCTTTTGAACTGACAACAACAACAACAGATCTTACACGTGAGACATTTTGATCCCTAACTAGGTCATTTTTCTCTCAATAACAAACAGGGAAGCCAAAATAAATATGATCTATAATAAACTGAGAAACAGAATGCGAAGTGGAGAACCCTAAACGAAATATTGTGGAAGATCGAAGCACAACCAGCAATCCAGCATCAACATCAGAATAACTACACCGCAAAAAAATTTCAGCTCAGAATAAAGGAAAATTAGAACGAACCAGATCGGAAGGCCGGTAACTGGACGGTTGATGCGACAGAAAAGTTGAGAGGCGTGCGGCGGCGCAAGGCCAACAGCAACGGTTGGCGACGGGGGTAGGAAGGTGTGCGGGTGGTATGGAGCAACGATTAATGCGCTATTCCTATAATGGCCTCTCTTTCTCCAAGATGATCAGTCCAAAATTATGCATGTCAATTTGGTTTTTGAAATTTTTAACTTCTATTATTTTTTGGAGTTTAATGTAATAATGTTGATGTATGCCAGTTTAGCGAGAGCTTTCCATTATTATTGAGTAAGACATATATGATGGATTTTGTATTGAGGAGTGCTAGGGCAGCAATTTTTGTGTTTTGTATATTAATAGTGTTTTTAATGGTGTGAGATTAAATCCAATGGTGTGGGATCATTCAATTTTCTTTTGATGATTAAATGTTGGCCAATTTTTAAAAAAAGTTGCTGGTCCCTAGACTTTTTCTTTTTTATTTTCATGAATAAAATAAATGTAATAATTATTAAAATTACAATTATGTTTCAATGTTTCATTATTTATAGAAGTGAAATATTTACATTTTTAAACTTCTTTAATGTAATTCATTTTTGAGAATGTGTGAGCCGCCCATAATGAATGGACATCCACATTATAATCTTTATCACAACACTTTTTTTGAATGACCATTTAGGATTATGTCTCATTAAAACTTTAATAATGAAAAACCCAATGAAAAAAAAAGTTTTAGTGAAAGAAAAAGAGTACAAAATTCTTTGTGATGAGATTGTCTCATTAAAAACCTTGTCAAGAAAAACCCAATGAAAAAAAACTTGACCAAGAAAAAAAGAGTACAGTCTCCCCTCTTGTCGACATCATTTAATGTCTCGAAATCAGCGCATCCCAATCTCATGTACCAATCTTTCAAATGAGGATTTTGGGAGTGACTTTGTGAATAAATCTGCCAGATTGTCACTTGAACGGATCTGTTGGACATCAATTATCCCTTGATTTTGAAGATCTTGAGTAAAGAAGAATTTGGGAGAAATATGATTTGTTCTATCACCTTTAACGTATTCACCTTTAAGTTGAGCAATGCATGCTGTATTATCTTCAAACAGGACAGTTGGAGCTATCTTATAGTCAATTAGTCCACATGATGACAGAATATATTGAATCAAACTCATGAGTTACAAACACTCGCGACTTGCTTCATATATCGCTAGTATTTCAGCATGATTAGAGGATATTGCCGCTATCGTTTGTTTTGTGGACCTCCATGATATAGATGTACCACCATATGTGAACATGTATCTTATTTGAGATCTCCCTTTATGTGGATCAGACAAGTATCCTGCATCTGCCGTTCCATAGAGATATCGAAAAATTTGTTCGATTCCATTCCAATGTCTTCTGATTGGAGAGGAACTATATCTTGCTAGTAAATTCACAACAAATGATATATTGGGTCGTGTATTATTAACAAGATACATTAGCGCTCCAACGGCACTAAGATATGGTACTTCAGGATCAAATATATCTTCATTTTCTTCTTTAGGACGAAATTGATCATTTTCCACATCTAAAGATCTTACGATCATTAGGGTACTCAATGGATGTGACTTATCCATATAAAATATCTTCAAGATCTTTTCTGTGTATGTTGTTTGATGAATAAAGATCCCATCTTTTGTATGTTCGATCTGCAGGCCAAGATAAAATTTTGTCTTTTCAAGATCTTTCATCTCAAACTCTTCTTTTAGAGTTTTTTATAATTGTTGGAATCTCTTCAGGAATTCCAATGATATTTAAATCATCAACGTACACGGCAATTATAATGAATCTAGATGTAGATTTCTTTATGAAAACACATGGGCAGATATCATCATTCTTAAATCCGTTTTTGGCCGGATACTCAATAAGACAATTATACCACATTCGTTCAGATTGCTTTAGACCATATAAAGATCTTTGCAATTTGACTGAGTATAACCCTTGCGAATATTCATTGGATGGTTTAGATATCTTTAGTCTTTTAGGGACTTTCATATAGATATCACAATCTAATGAGCCGTATAAGTAGGCTATTACCACATCCATTAAATGCATATGTAATTTATGATATGCAGATAAACTGACCAAATAACGCAATGTTATTGCATCCACTATAGGGGAATATGTTTCTTCATAATCTATACCAGGCCATTATGAAAATCCTTGTGCCACAAGTCGAACTTTGTAGCGTACAACTTCATTTTTCTCATTTTGTTTTCTCACAAATACCCATCGGTATTCAACAGGTTTTACATCTTCTGGTGTACGGACTACAGGTCCAAAGACTTCACGTTTTGCAAGTGAGTCTAGCTCAGCTTTCATAGCTTCTTCCCATTTTGGCCAATCATTTCTTTGTCGACATTCTTCGACTGATCTTGGCTCAAGATCCTTGCTTTCATGCATGATATTTAATGCCACATTATATGAAAATATTTCATTGACAATTGTCTTATTTTGGTCCCATTTTTCTCCTGTAAAGACATAATTTATCGGGATCTCATCATTTTCATAATTTTCAAGTATCTGAACGTATTTTGACGTTAAAACTATATCAGAATTTTGGACAAATACAAGTGTCTTTACTATGTCTTTTTTCACAGGAATAGTATTTACCTATTTTCTTTTTCGAAAATTTTTGTCTTTGGAACCGATAGGCCTGCCACGCTTCTGGCGTGAATTGGTTTCAGTGGCTATTTGTCCGACTGGAACATCAATTCGAATTGAGACATTTTCCATTGTTATATAAGATTTGGTTATCCTCTTTGTATCAAAAAATGTATCAGGCAATTCATTTGCTATTCTTTGCAAATGTATAATCTTTTGAACTTCTAGTTCACATTCCCTTGATCGAGGATCCAAATGCATCAAGGATGATGCATTCCAATTAAGTTCCTTTTTAGGAAGCTTATTCTCTCCCCTTGATGTTCGAAATTTTGATTCATCAAAATAACAATTCGCAAATCGGGTTTTAAATATATCCCCAGTTTGTATCTCAAGATACCTTACTGTAGAAGGAGAATCATATCCAACATATATTTCTAATTTTCTTTGGGGTCCCATTTTTGTGTGAGAAGGTGGTGCAATAGGAACATATATTGCACACCCAAATATTCTTAAATAGAAAATATTTGGCTGCTGGCCAAAAGCTAATTGCATAGGAGAGAACTGATGGTAACTCGTTGGCTTCAAAGGAATAAGTGTTGCGGCATGTAAAATAGCATGCTCCCAAGTCGAAGTCGGGAGATTTGTTCTCATAAGTAAGGGTCTAGCAATTAATTGGAGGCGTTTAATAAGTGATTCTGCTAACTCATTTTGTGTGTGAACATGAGTTACTAGATGTTCAACACTTATTCCATTAGCCATACAATAAAAGCATCAAAGGCTTGGGAAGTAAATTCTTCAGGATTATCAAGACGAATTGCTTTGATTGGATTTTCTAAAAACTGTGCTTTTAATCGAATAATTTGAGCTAGTAATCTCGCAAACGCCAGGTTGCGAGAAGACAATAGACACACATGTGACCATCTCGAAGATGTGTCTACTAGGACCATAAAATATCTAAAAAATCCGCATAGTAGATGAATAAGTCTACATATATCGCCTTGAATTCTTTTTAGAAATTCAGGGGATTCAAATCCAATCTTTATTGGTGATGACCTTAAAATTAACTTTCCTTGAGAACATGCAGCACAACAAAATTCATTAGATTTAAGAATCTTCTGGTTCTTTAGTGACTGTCCATGGGAGTTTTCAATAATTTTCCGCATCATGGTTGTTCCCGGATGACCCAATCGGTCGTGCCAAATTATAAATTCATTTGGGCTGGTAAACTTCGGATTTACAATGGTATGTGATTCAATTGCACTAATCTTAGTATAATATAACCCATATGAGAATGAGGGTAACTTTTCTAATATAATATTTTTATTTAAAACATGAGTTGTGATACATAAGTACTCATGATTTTCCTCATTCATTGTTTCAATATGATATCCATTTCAGCGAATGTCTTTAAAACTCAATAAGTTCCTTAGAGAGTTAGTAGATAATAGTGCATTATTTATTATGAATTTTGTTCCTCCAAAAAACAAAATTATAACTCTTCCGGAGCCTTCGATCACATTGCCTGAGCCAATAATAGTATTAACATATTCTTTTTTTGGCACAAGACGAGTAAAATATATATCACTTTTGAAAATGGTGTGCGAACTTGCACTATCTGCAAGGCATACATCTTCATTATATATCCTTGCCATTTTTTTCAAAGATAAATAATAATAAAATGAGTAGTAATACATGCACACTCAAATTGACTTTTTGATTGGAATTATTTTTCTAAGAAACACTGTACATACTATCATATACTAAAATTTTATTATTATCACTATTATTAATATTATTATTAAAACTTGACACATTTAATGATTTCAAAATTCTTAAATATAAACATTAATATTTCATTATTTATATACATCATATTTGAAACTTAAATACATATAAAATAAAACTTAACAATAAATTTCTTACATTATCTATTTACATGAATACTTAACAATCTCACATATTAAACTATTCTATCATTGATCAAATGACCAATATTTCCTTTAGGATCCTCAAAAAAATCAAATACATCATAATGAGTGGTGGAATTTTCAGCATCATTTGGAACGAAATTCGTTTCCTTTTCTTTCGTCCTTTTTCAAAGATGTTTGATAAAGATCGACTAGGTGCCTTGGGGTACGACAGGTATGTGACCAATGGCCCTTTCCACCACAATAGAAACACATATCCTCTGTTGATTTATTTTGCCCATTGTTTCTTTCCTTATCCCACTTCTGGTGAGATCCTTTCTTGTGAATGTAATTCTTTCTCTTTCTATTATTTTTCTTGTTGCTAAAACCTTGCCATTTACCTCTTTTGGGGTAATGATTTGCTGCATTTGCTTCAGGAAATGAGGCGACGCCAGTTGGGCGTGCTTCATGATTTTTTAAGAGCAACTCATTGTTACGTTCAACAACAAGAAGGAAGGAAATTAATTCAGCATATTTTTTAAATCTTTTTTCTTGATACTGCTGTTGTAGGAGCACATTCGAGGCATAGAAGGTTGAAAAAGTTTTCTCTAATGTATCATTGTTAGTTATCTTTTTCCTACATAATTTCATTCATGAGGTGATTCGAAACATTGCTGAATTATATTCATTTATGGATTTAAAATACTATAGACGCAAGTGCGTCCATTCATATCGGGCTTGAGGAAGTATCACCGTCTTTTGATGATTATACCTTTTTTCAAGGTCTTTCCACATATCTGCAGGATCTTTTAATGTGAGATATTCATTTTTCAATCCTTCGTCAAGATGACGACGAAGAAAAATCATGGCTTTGGCTTTATCCTTTTGGGATGTATTATTTTCATCCTTAATGGTATCTCCAAGATCCATTGAATCAAGATAGATTTCAGCATTTAGTATCCATGATAAATAGTTGTTTTCAAATATATTAAGAGCATTAAATTCAAGATGAGAGAGTTTCGACATAATGAAAATTTGTTACCTGAGTCTTCCTAATATTTGATCAGAGTCTCGTGTTGATAACGTGTTATAAAATAAATAAATAAGGAAGATATAATAAATATAAAAAATGTAAATACAAGACTCTAGTATTAATATTTACCAATATATATATATCAACTTAAGACTCAGAGATATATAGAAAGAGAAGGAATTTTTATTTGTTATTGTAGCGTACGTATGTACATTTATGCTTCACTATTTATAGAGGTGAAATATTTACATTTTCAAACCTCTTTAATGTAATTTATTTTTGAGAATGTGTGAGCCGCCCATAATGAATGGGCATCCACATCATAATCCTTATCACAACAAAAATAAATAATTTTAAAATTTATTATCAAAATTCGTCACCCTCTCTTATCTTGTTTACACTGTGAACGAAATACGTGGAGGCTTATCTCGTTTACAGTGGAGGCTTATCTCGTTGACAGTGTAAATGAGATAAGTGTAAATGTATTTCGTTTACCGATACAATGAGACAATTTTCTATCAGTTATAAAAGGATGTCTAACCCTTGACATTCTCTACATTCATCTCATATCTTCTTCTGTCCCGTTTTTCTCACAAAAAGAAGGCAATAATGGCCAGTAATAGCGTATACATAGTTGTGTGTATTTATCCCAATTGTCGTATGAAAAATAATGACAATGGGGTGATATTTGAGTGTGAGAATCTTATTCTGTTGCACACTTAGCGTGTGAATTCGTTGTCCGAGTTGAAGAGTTTGATTTTGAGCAACCTTGGTGGCATAGAAACGAGGGAGGTCGGAATGGTGGGGTATAGGTTGCTGGCACCGTTGGGTAATGAAGTTTTTCGGTTTTGACTATTTCGGCTTCTAGGGGACGAGCATATGCGACTCATGTTCGACATCCATAGGAGAATCATGGTGGAGCAAGTGATGGAGCTTTCTGCCGAGGTTGGAGATGTTGGTGGTGGTGGTTCTGTACACTCGACCTATGTACAGGACGACCGACCTCTCGCACCACCACCCATTTATGTCGCCATTCCAGTGGAGGATATGGAGATGGGTGAGGAAGACTCTGACGAAGAGTACGCTGCCGATAGTGACGACAGTGATTCTTCTAAGCAGGGTGATGACAAGGAGTTTGTTTCAGAGACGCCCGCTTCTCCCAGAGGTTGAGGGCAGCCATTGAGAAGAACAGGGAAGGCATCTCGAAGATGCGTGTTACTCATTGTGATAGGCGGGCTTCCATGTTTATCGTGGAGGAGTTAGAGCCGTTCGAGGGTTGGTCGCACGGTTCCTTCCGTATCTGCCTTTCAACATGCAGTTCATCATGCAGAAGGTCGTAACAAGTTACAAATTGATAACTAAATAAAGATATAAACAGATGTTACCTCACAGTCATATGATACATGTAGATGGATCGCTCCGGTGGACACCACTGAGAAAATCTCTGGTATATCCAGGACATCAACAGCAGAGTGCAACCAGTGATGTTCGTGACGCCTTGGTGTGCCGCCGAGCACAATGACTGGTATGTCCAAGCCAGCACGGCCGAGCCCCAAGACAACGCCCAAAGTCCTCAAGAAATGGGAGCTAACGCAGATGGACCAAGTTGTTCGACTAGTCCGTCATCAGATATCCTCCGATCAGTAACATGATGTAGCATCTAGCGTACTGTCGGAGGGTCTTTAGACCGTCCGCAGGGGCATCTATCGGACATGATCCCGCAGCCATACAAGCTTCAGCGTGAATGACTCTTTCCTCTGCGCCGCCTGCTGTGGAGCCACCAGAGGCCTGGCACCCAGCAGCCGCTCCACCAACTACCACGTCTCCGTCTAGTACCACCTACCGAAGTCACGGAAGCACCCCCCCAATAGGGTCCCCGTGGGCGTATAGCCCTAGGTGGTACACCACATCCTACAGGGTGATAATGACCTCACCCCACGGGAGATGAAATGTGTGGGTCTTTGGACACCATCGCTCCACGAATGTCGTAATCAGGGCATAGTCGAATGTGAAATTCCTAAGGTACCATGTCGCCGAATCTAGCCTCCCTCAGATACGGGACGATGGCGTCGAGTGGAGGAAGGGTATGACTTACTCGTCGCGGTAATAGAAGGCGAGGTCTCTGAAGAAAAAATATATGTTCACATTTATCTATAAGTAATTTTAAAACGTTTATTGGTTTTTTTAAGTTTAACGGTCCTTATAATATCACTCAATTTTTAAATAGGTTTCTATATTTTTTTACTAAATTCCTACAATGTTTTAAGTTTTGTAATTAGATCTTTTCAGTATAAAAAAATTAAAGTTAAATAA
>NC_029787.2:132503556-132504264 GCF_000816755.2 Arachis ipaensis | reverse complement strand
TTGTAATTAGATCTTTTCAATATAAAAAATATTAATATTAAATAAATACTTTTTTATAAATTATAGATTTTATAATTAAGAACATAATTAGATATTTAGTTACATATTTTTCAAAAAAAATATTATTCTGTTAGTTTTAATATACTTGACATAAAAAAAATCTAATTATAAAATTAAAAGGAGTATAATAACTAAATTAAAAAACATAAAAAATCTAATTATAAAATTGTCGAAACTAAAAGAAATAAAATAGAGTTCCAAAATAATAATTATGTAGTAACAACCTAACACAGGTGAAATAAAGAGAGTTACAAATTTCTACCAGTGACATATTCCTCACTATACAAACAATATTCTAGTTCTTTACGACTATCCTAACTATGGCTACATACACACATATATCTATATGGGACTGCATAAAATTCCACGAAGCAGAACTAACCGTAAAGTCGGCTGTCCCGGCGTAATGCGAAGTCTCGTTCATCCTGTTGATGTCTCCATCGTTACCAGCTGCGCGCACTATTGTCGTATTTATCGATTGTATGGTCAGAAAGGGGTAAAAAAGAGAAAAAAAAAGTGGCTAAAAAGTTCAAATTGGTGCCCGATCAAACGCTGTTAACGAGTTGTATATATAGTCGTCGCCCTCTCTTATCCCGTTTACACTGTGAACGAGATAAGAGAGGGTGATGGATTTCGGTAATAAATTTT
>NC_029787.2:132494888-132503382 GCF_000816755.2 Arachis ipaensis | reverse complement strand
CGGGATTAAATGTTTAGAAAATTTTTATTAATATAATTGATTGTTTATATAACAATTTTTTATAATGATAAGTGCATAAAATTTAAATTGTTATTGATGTTTGTAGAGTAAATAGTTAAATTGAACCCTGAAAGATTATTCGATCTCCAAATTAATCTCCAAAAGATTAAATTAATCAAAATTGTCTTCGAAAGATTTAAAATCAATTACGTTAGTCTTTCTGTCTATTCTGTCACTAATAACATTAAGTTTTGCATGCGTGGCGCGTTAGTTTTTTTTGTCAAGATTCAAGCCCACAAATGGGCCTAAACCATTAGAAAATCATAGCCTAACCCACCAACCCGACCCGGCGATCACATACTCTCCTCCTCTATGCGTCTCAGCCTCCATGCCGGTTTCAATAGCTGTTGCCTCCATTAGTTGCAGCGACTGTTCTATTTCATCAGTCAATGCCTCAGCTTCACTAAAGCTATAATTGCTAAGGATCTTATTTACATCCATGTCACTATGATCATCAATATCATCCCTTGAGCTATTCACCTTGCTCTCCTTACTTGCCCCAACTTCAAACTCAACAACACCATCCCGATTGTGATGAAAACCACTACTCTTATAGGCACCATCATCATCAGCACCATCACGAGCACCACCACCATCAACACCATCAACAGGGATAGAAAGCTCAACCTTGTCACCACTCATGCACCTTGTTTGCTTGCAAGATGCTTTGCCTTGATTTTCCGTGATGCAAATATAGCCGCTAATTATTTTTGTGTCTTGGGTCAGGTCAAACAAAGACCCAACTCGGAAGAGTACACAACCCGGATTGACAGCACGGTGATTCGGCTTATCCTCCTTCAGAGTTCTCATGCACCGCTGCATGCCTCCATTGGTGAAGAGAATCTGATCACAGTTCCTGCTCCGATGCCACCATTGCCATATCCTCCGCTAGCCTAGCCTCACGATACTGCTGAGCTATAGATCATTTTATTAATCCAGATTGATGTGCCACGGCTGCTGCCATCAATCTGGTGGTGTGCTCACGACTGCTTGGCTATTTCTGGCATTGCCTCCACTACTGGTTCATGCTACCACTGTTGCTCGCTACGAGGGCTGTGTTCCTTCTGGGTTGATGAACGCTCGTTCTCTCTAGCATGAGTCTCGTCCACCTCGTGAATTAGAATAGATTCTCCAATAAGACTGTGATTAGGGAGATCTCTCTCGAGTTCTGTTTGATGTCTTATTTTTATCTTTTGTTTTTTTTCTTGTTTTGTTTCTTTTTCTTTTTGTAACTAATCACAAAAAAAGATATTTAAGGTTGTTTTACAAATATAAAGAATTTTGTTAGTCATGAGTAAATATATCATAATAAGTTGGACCACATTATAAATACTTTAAGCAGCTCCATCTCATGAAACTTTTTTGAAAGCTCCATCAAATACTTTGCCTAGATCCTTAACTGCTTCAATAAGAGACGAAGAACCATGTTTTTGCAAATCTCTTCAGTTGAGAAAGTTCATCACCATGGTGTCACACTCAACTTCAATATTTAAGAACCCAAGACTCTCAGCTAGCTTCAAGCTCGTATAAACTAATAAAATTATAAAAGAATAAGAAAAGAAAAGATGAAGAATTTTTATTGTGTTTAATATAGAGAATAATGCTACCTATTCATACTAAATTGATCATGAATTTTTAAAATAGCTAAAACAATCAAATTTTCTAGATGATTCCGTTAGAGAAAGATAAGCATAACAAATTTAGTAAAGGATAAGCATAACAAACTTTTGAAAGATGAGATAGGATAAAGATAAGATAAGAATAAGCGGTTTAATACGCCCCTGCAAGCTGGTGGATAGAAGTGTCAATAATCCACAGCTTGGATAATTTTCGATGAAAAGGTTGAGGAAGACGCATGCAGCGTGGTGATGCAGAGCAAGACGCGTACGTGCTGCGTGGTGATGCAGAGAAAGAGAAAGGCACGACGGAGCTAGGGCTGCCGGTTGCAAAAACAAAGAAAGAGATGATGTGTTTGAGGGAGAGAGAGCAAGCAGCGATCTTTAGAGAGCGCGTAGAACGTGGTAAGAGTGCTGACGGAACTACTTAAACAGAATGCAAAAGGAAGAAGAAAGCGCAGACAAAATTGTTGGAAGAAGGAAGTGCAGACAGAACTGTCAGAAGAAGGAAGCGCAGACGGAACTGTCGGAAGAAAGAAGTGCAGACGAAACTGGCGAAAGAAGGAAGTGCAGGAAGTACAGACGGAACTGATAGGCAGACAAAACTGCCGGAAAAAAGTCCATATTTATTTTTGGAAATTTGGCCATAGTGATTAGTGAATGATCTATTCCATGAATGGTAGTTGTTTCTTGTTAGAACAGGAGTAACTAAGACTGAGGTAAGATTTTCACTTAGATAGATATAATAGAGATTGGTTTGATCGTGAGCTAGATTGGAAGATTAATTATTCAATGTGGGATGGGATTGAAACTATGATAAAGGGGGGTTGAAACTATGACAAAAATATGAAAAGGAAGTACGGTGGTTTATTACCAGAAAAATAACAGCTTATCCTCCTTAAGGAGGATACCATGACTTTGATACCATAATAAAATTGTGAAAGACTAAGAAAAGAAAGATAAAAAAAAATTTATTGTGTCTAATATAAAGAACAATACTACCTATTTATATTAAATTGGTTATAAATTTTTAAAATAATTAAAACAATCAAATTTTCTAGATGATTCTGTTAGAAAAAGATAAGTATAAAAAACTTTAAAAAAGTATAAGCATAACAAACTTCTGAAAAATAAGATAGGATAAAGATAAGATAAGATCAAATAGTTTAATATAAACTCCCCACAATTTAGCCATATTAACGGTGGAAAACCCTATATTAGCACCCCCACAAGCACCATTATTGTTTGAGCTCAAAACTGAACCGCCACAATTAATCTTAACGGGTCTTCTTTGCTGCCGTTAAGGTAGGATTCTCGTGCGGGTAGGGTAGGATGCGGGTTGAGCTTCAACCCTATTCAATTAACGTGCACCCTATATATGTATATGTTATATACTTATATAAAAATATATTTTAAGTTGATATTGAACCAAAGACCTCTCACTAAATGTAAAAGATTCTTAGCCACTAAAAAAAGATCATTAATTGATAATTTAATACTTTTTTTTATATAAAAGTCAATTTTATTTTAAATTATTATCAAGTTATATAATAATATTACATCTTTTGTATAATCTACGGATTGAATTGGATATACACAGATTAAGATGATTAGAATTAGAGTTGGGATATTTTTAACCCGCAAATAGAATAAAATTAAATTTATATAAAAATATCGATCCATAGATAAAATTAGAGTTAAATCCAAACCCTATACTACCAATTCCATGATGACTCCTAACTGCCGTCTTCATTCCTCTAAACCCATCCTCATTATCGTACTTTTCATTCACAATGCTGTATATATATTAAATAGAAATACACAATGCTTAGATTATAAAAGAGTTAATACTCAAAATCGTCCTCGAAAGATACCTCGATCTCCATATTAGTCCCCGAAAGATAAAGTTAATCAAAAGAGTCCCCGAAAGTTACACGAGTTAATCAGGTTCGTCCTTCCGTCAATTTGCTTGATGACATGGCTAACGTCTGCTCACGTGGCACGTTAACTTCCATGCTGGCAGAGAAGGAATACGACGCCGTTTTAAGGGAATGTCCAGATAGACATGAATCGGCGTCGTTTCGTGGAGATAGTGGATTCAAAACGTTGCAGAGTGGAGTCACCCTCTTCCATAACGAGTATCTCCACGTTTGGCTCCAAAATTGTTTCGTCTCCGTCAAGCCATGCCCTAACCCCTTCACGTTGCATTCGAACATCGCCATCGACGTTTGTTACTGTCCCAGCTGAACCTAATCCAGCTGCAGCACCAACACAGACCCCGACAATTATTGATGTTAGCCAGTGTGACAGTATACCACCAACACAAGAAACACAACAGGTAATCAGCCATATGTGATTCATTTTAAACATTAGCTATTTCATAACTCTCATTTATTTAATAAGCTAAATCTAAATCTAGATGTACCATTAATTTGTGTAGGAACAACTCGCTGCTAGGCCATCGAAGCTAAAGGTCATTAAAGGGAAAGCCAGAATTCAGTCGTCTCCCAAAGCTACTGTAGCCGCACCAGTTGCTATCTCTGCTGAGACAATCAAGGGGACTAGTTTAGCCACTGCTAAAAAACTGGCTGACTTTATGACCTTCGTTCCTACTCCGGCCTTCAAGCCCCCAAGAAAGACTGATAAACAACTTTGATTAGTGTTGAATTGTATTGTCGTTGAACTCGTTTTTTTGTGTGAGGGGTTTCAAACACTTAGGGACTCATTTGAACTGTTTTCTCAAACTTACCTTGTCAGCAACACGTCATCACACGTGGGCCTCTTCCACGTTGGAGGCTAACCACACACATCAGCAACAGTTAGCCAGGTCACCAACGCAGTTAACGGAAGGACAAACGTGATTAACTTGTGTAACTTTCGGAGACTCTTTTGATTAACTTTATCTTTCGGGGACTAATATGGAGATCGAGGTATCTTTCGAAGACGATTTTGAGTATTAACTCGATTATAAAATAAAGACTAAACCAAATTGATTTTAAGAACTAAAATTAAAATAAGATTGATAAATAAATAAAGATTCGAGTAAGTATTAAATCGATAAAAAAAGATATTTTTTCAATGAAAAGATTTTTTTTATTTTTTAGTGTGTTTGACAAATTTCTAATAGTAAAATTAAAAGCACTAGAAAAAAAACATCTTTTTTGAGATGTTATAATTTACATTTTTTTCTAAAAAAAAAATTTTCCTTAAAAAAATGATATTTTTCACATAATAAATTAACAAAAAGTACTTTTATCTCATTTTATCCAAACATAATTGATAAATAAAAAGATATTTTTACTTGAGATATTCAAACATAAAATCACTTTTACTTTTATAAAAAATCTTCTAAAAAATTATCATTAAAAAAAAAGACCTTTTTCAAAAATGGCATCTAGTGCTTATTTGGGTGCAATTATTTTGATAAAAAAGATCTTTTTTTTAACGTATTTGGCAAAGTTCTAATAATAAAAGTAAAAGTATTAAAAAATAAAAAAACATCTTTTTTGAGAAAATACAATTTACATTTTTTTTTAAACGATATTCATCGAGGTAATAATACTTATTATTAATTAATGATACTGGAAAAAAAAATTCATCATGAACCATATGGGAATAACAATATTAAATTCAAGAACGTATCAAGAATAACAAAATAATTTAGGAAAAATCACTTCTAAGAACCGTTAAGATTGGTCAATTAATAAAAAGGATAATTTAAATTAAAATTATTAAAAAGAATCTACTTAAATGATATTTAATTATTTAGAGAGAAGAATTATCAAATCGTCATTATTGTTGATTGAAGATTGAACAATTCTTTTTAAAAAGATTATTTCTCTAAAAATGATTAGTCTTGATTCTTGAACGATGAATATAAATAGTCTTAATAATAGTTTTGCCTAAATATATTATTTTTAGTGGTTAATTTTTTTTTTACATATTTTGAAATGAATAGAATATTTTATTTTAAAAAATTGATCTCCTATGTACACTTCTCGCTAAGAAATATTTTGCACCCATATATCTCTTATGAAATTTCTGCCGAATCAGATCAACAAATTAAATTGGATTAGAATTTGTGAATAATTTAATTCTGGGATAACCAAAAATTAAATAAATAAAAAGAAAGAAAAGAAAGAAAGGCGTGCCATGTCACTTGACAGTGATGAGTCACAAGAGCAAGAATTACTACAGATAGATACGGTGCCCGTCAAAAATAAAAAGAATAAAAACACAGTCTTTTTNTGCATAGATAATAAAGTAGATGTAGTTCGTGATTCTTTATATATTCCATCCTATAATAAAACACAAGTCTCATTAAAAATTTTCAAGATCAAACAATTTGTGTTCTCTTATTCAAAACGAGATGGTGGGGATGAAGAAAGTTAGTGTGCACATGAGGAAAGGTGCCAAGACGGGAGAGAGAAAGAAAGGTAACTATATCACATGAATTGTGATCTAATTCTTCATAAATTTATCCTTTTATTACTTAATTTCGTATCCTAGTCTTGACTTTTTTTTACTCTTTCAAGAAGTTTTATACTAAAAAATAAGTTGAAATTACTTGTTTTATGTCATTTGAGCTATTATTTGTTGGGCATTCCTCTTATTTTAATATAAAGGTAAAGGAAGATATGATGAAGTTGATAACGATGAAGATCATGTGTTGCCACAGCGTGCGTTTGCCCCGTTTCGTGCTCCAATGACAACTTTCTCATGTTTGATGCAACACTTGGAACACAAAAAGTATGTGGCTTTTTTTTTTTCTTTTTTTAAACAAAAATTATTTTATATGGTACGTTTGTATTTTTGATATGGTTATTGTAACTTTTTTGCTTTCTTTCATTATTGAAGGGCTTCTTTTAGAGAGGAAGGATTAGCGGCTTTTATTAAAATCTTTAACGAAGGAAATCAAGACAGTATTTTAGAAAAATGGTAAGGCTATATACTATTAAATTGTTCAATTTTCTTAAATAGATTTAAATTTATTAATGAGTGTTTTTTTTTTCCAGCTTCGTTACTTACCTGTACCAAGTTTTGAATTGCCTTAAAAAAGGTTTGACTAAAGAGAAACAATTGGCTTCTCAAGCTCTTGGTTCGTCTTAAATTCTTCAAATTTAATAGGCTAATTGACTTTTATTTTTCTTAGGCAATAACTATAACCTAACTTGATATTTTTAATTTCAGGGTTAATGGCAATAACAGCTTTTGAAACTGATAATGCAGAAGAAATATACGTATACACAATTTCTTTAGTTACTGAACTAGTGCAAACTCCTAACAAGGTACTTTAGGATACAATCTCATAATATTTTTAAGTTATTAATAAATAAATATAACAGAAAATGATAAATTCTCTCATGTGTGTATTCTATCGACCGCTCAGTATAACGGGAGTCACGTTTGATTTTTTCATTGAGTTTGACAGATCCAAGTGAACATAAGAGATCAATATGTCCAAATTTTAAAAATATTAAGGATTTAAATATCAACTGATCAAAAGGTCAACGACCTATTTATCTTTTTCTCTAAATATAAATATATGAAAAGATGTTCGAAATTTAACAAAATCCTAATCTTTTCCATGCAGAGTTTGGAACCATGCGGCTTTATTGCTCTTATAGAGTGTTTGACCATAGTCACATCTTTCTGCGCAAGCAATTCAAAGCAAATTCAAGAAGTCATGCAAGTGATTTGGGAATATATCTGTCCTAAATCCAAACTTGCTGTAAATACTTCGCTTAATTAATCCTTAGTTAATGTTTTATTAATTTAAGTATGATCTGTTTTGTATATATTTATTATTACTTACTTACGAATCTTTTCTTTTCTTTCTTTTTGTTTTTTCAGGCACTTAAAAACCAAGCCTATGCTGCTAATCTATCAAAATTGATTTATGCTTGGTTGTTCTTACTTACAAAAGTAGATAGCTGGGAAATTATATATGGTCATTGGCAAGGGTGAGTACATTAACTTTTTGTCTTATATAAAAGTTTAATTTTAATGCATAAAAAATTATATTTTGTTGATATAATAATATATAATTAGATAAATTTAAAAATTATATTTTTAATAATGTGATAATACTTAATTAAATGTTTGTGTAAAATTCTTGGGTGCATGAAAGTTAAATTCTCAATGTGATCTTAATTGTTACAATTTATAAATGACAGGAAAATATACATAGTACAACTTTGCGACTAATTATCCAATATTAAAATTCATAAAATTGCTATTTATTTTGAAAATAAAAGAAATTGGTTAATGTTTAACTTTGCTTTAATTTACGATTCTTGATGCAGGGCAATTTGTCAATTCTTATCTTTACTCAAAGAAGATGCAACTTGCGTTGTTGCCGGTGAAGCATTAGCTTTGATATTTGACTGCGATAAAATTGATAAGTTTTTTGTTAAAACTGAAGAATTATTATTAGAGTCTTACGATGGATTAAGAAAATATATTAAAGACATCATTTTGAAGCAACTAGAGAGCACTTCATTGGAAGCTAAAACTGCACTTCCTCTTAAACAAATGTTCAACAATGCTGCTAGAGCCTATTGGGACGTCTTAATGTACTTTAAGGAAGATAAATGTCCAAAATATTATGAAAGATTTGATGGACAAAAATTAATTCTATCATCATGGTCTTCAATTATACAGGTATATTGTTGTTTGTTTTTCATTTCTCTAATCAATCTAATATGTTTTTAATTTTGATTTATTTCTAACACTTTTTTTCCTTTTATGAATAGCTCAAGTTTCTCAAGAATTTTCTGGGAGAAGAAAATTTTTCAAATTATATGCTGGTTGCTGGT
>NC_029787.2:132468826-132494810 GCF_000816755.2 Arachis ipaensis | reverse complement strand
TCATCCAGCAATTATTTACATTTATACCGTACCATGAAGAGGAAGATACTCCATGCCTCTATGAACCTACTTTAGAAAAGGTTAACAAAATAAATTTTGTTTTTGTTGGATAAACTCAATTTCTTAGTTTACTAATATTTTACTTAATTTCTAACAGGTTGAAGCAAGGGTATATATTCCTGGTACTCGAGAGAAAGATCCTGAGCTGTTAACAAAAAGTGAAATAAAGAAAGAGCGAGAACAAGTATAGCTAAGCTTCTTTTTTTTTTTTTGTTGTGTGTATCTTTTTATTTATGTGTATATTTATGTTATTTTATTATTTCATGATTCATCTTGTAGATAAAGTCAATTATTGATAGATCAAAGACCAAACTTATGAATAAAAGGCGCATATTTGCAGAGGTGATGATTTTTCCCCACCTTGTGTGATCTTTTAATTATATATAAAAATATGTTTAATTAACTAATTTATACTTAAATTTATTTTGTCTCAGGAGAGGAAAGGCAAAGTGTATTGCAATGAAGTTGAATAGTAATTCTCTTAGAACTACTTTCTTTTTCCTAATCCATATTAATTTTTGTACATGATTAACTTTGAAAATCCATTTGATTTTCAGTTATTGAGTATTATTAAATTCGTAATTTTTTATGTTTATCTTTTAATGTGACCTTCATATGCATTAAAACATATATAATTAGATAAAATATACAAATGTTAAGTAAATAATAATTTTTTTATATTTATTTTGTATTTCAAGTAATACGAATAACTGATTTTTCGAAAAAAAAATATTGACTTTTAAATAATAGACTACAAAAAATGAAAATTTACCTGTTTAATAAAAGGGCAACTCTTGTTTTTGTTGCATAAGTGATTCACATTTCAATGAGTGCGCAAATGATGAATATGCAAATCAATTTAATTTTCCAAAAATAAATAATAGAATAAAACAAGCCAATATTATATGGATGTCTTAAATGTAATAACGTTACTTTGTTGTTTTGTTTGATATTTATATATAAATCAAATTTATTATATTCGATTTAGTCATGTTAATGGTAAATCGAATCAATAAAATTCGAATTAATATGTATATATGTAAATCGAAATAACAAGTTTTAATTTAGTATGGTTTAAAATTCGAAATAAGTTGCCAAGAAGCAATAGCTCAAATGGCATAGTCTCCCTCATACTCAATTAAGAGGTTGCAGGTTCGAGTTTCTATATCTTCGGTAAAAAAAAAAATTCGGAATAAGCTACTTATAGTAAATCGAAACAGTTGATTTCGAGTTATAGCCCATAGTAAACCGAATTGATTAAATTCGATTTATAAAGAACGTACACTATTAGTAAATCGAATGTGTATATATATATATAATTCAAATTCACTTGTTTTGAATTACATTTCGCTATCTCCCCACTCCCAAACGCACCATCTATCGGTTGGACGGAATTGTCCATATTGCTAGTAGCATCCATGAAGAGATTAGTGAATGAAATTTATTTTCTTTAAGATAGACCAGAATTATTAGTAATATTAAGTTGCTTAGAATTTATTATAAGCGTTATTAGAATTTTTAAATTACAAATAGTAGTTAGAGTAGTGATTAGAAATTCTGTTAGAATTTATAAGTTTTAAATGTTAAAAGTTTAACTAAGTTAGAAGTTTTGTTAGAACTTAATTTAATTTAATTTAAATCTTAGATGTTAGATTAATTATGCACTAAAAGTTTAGTCTTTCAAGTTTAGGAAATAGAGCGAACCCTTAGAGGAGGGTTGTGAAGTGGAGGAATTGAATTGGGAAGGGTGAATAAGGTGATGTATGATATGAATAATGAAATGATTTGATGTGAAATATTTGAGGAAGTGCGAAAATGTATGAATGTATGAGTAATGAATGAGACATAATTAATAGAAATGATGATATTGATGAGTTGGATGTGAGGAAGGCGGTAGGACGCTGATCCCTCGATCTTTTTTCCCTGTATTCTCTGTGATTGTGATGTGTTGGATATGGGGAAGGTGGTAGGACACTAATCCCTCGATTCATTCTCCCGAATTTTCTTATGATTATGTTGTGCGGGATGTGAGGAAGGTGGTAGGGCACTAATCCCCCGACATTTTTTTCTCACATTCTCTTTCTCTGTCTGCAAGATGACAGGGCACTAATCCCCGACCGATATGGCACAACCTCATTAGGGGAAGGTGGTAGGACACCAATCTCCCGATTTATTTTCCCTAGTGTATGGCTCAAGGAGAAGGTGATAGGGTACTAATCCTCCAATTTTATGCCTCTTGGAGATGCACAGTCGAGAGACGGCATCCGGGTTAGCTACCGGAATGTGTCAGGTTCTGGCAGGACTTTGGAGGATTGGAGGAAGGAGAGATTGAGGTGTTAAGTTAAAATTGGACTAGGACCTAAGTACCATAGATAGTTCACCTGGTTTTTAGTTTAAAATATAACTCTAAGTTTTTAATCTGAGTGTCGGAGTTCTAGAATTGTCTCTGACTTTTCCGAGACCTTATATATTATTTATGTGGGTACTACTACCATGCCGAGAACCTCCGGTTCTCATTCCATACATATGTTATCTTTTTCAGATGCAAGTTGTGAGACACCACGCTAGGCGTCTGGAGTTTCAGTTTCAGCGAAGTTAGGTTATGGGCTTTTTTGTGTTTTGCTATATATATATGTATAGATTTCTTCTTAATATATGTGCTTTACTTTTGTACCTCATAGAGGCTTGATGGAAAACTAGGGTTTATTTTGAGTATTTTGGAAAACTTAGGATTGTATATATGTATGTAAGTATTCTCCGACCAAACTTGGCTTCGCAGGTTAAGCCTGAAGCTTGCTATTCTGTACCTTTTTACCCCAATAAGGGGGAGGGTAAAGCTCTGTGTGGTAGGGTGTTACAGGATCAACCTCATCCATGGTAGTCCAGATCCTAGTAATCCTGAGACGCCCTTCAGACTCACGTCTCTTGGTGGGATCGGGTGTGACTGTGGGACCGTCATCTGGTGGTCAAAAACCTTTTAGGACCGGAGGAGTGAATCCCATCTGGTAGACATTGAAGACCGAGGTAAGGTGATACACCTCACGCACATAGGTTGCCCAACTCAAACGTGAATATGCACAACATGTCAAGGCATGGCAACATGGATGATGAAGTGCTTGGAAAAATCCGCAGTCACATGTCTAATCCCTTAGGGACACTATGTAAGAGACAAGTGAGAAGTTACCAGTTGGAGTAGTATCGGCCATAGTAAACTCAGAATTATCCCTATCATACAAAATCATGGTGAAACACCTTAATGCCTTCATATTAGCCTCTATTGTGTTCATCAGATGCTGACTAAATTGCTGTTCAGTCCCTAACTGTGCCTCTGCCTCTCTTCCCTTACGGATAAAGAAGCTCGACCAATCTCCTATAAGAGGACTTCACCAACGAACAAACTAGAAGGTTCCTCACACCTTTTAGTATGGAGTTTTACACACACTCGGAGATGTTAGTTGTCATATGCATGAATCTCCGACCTTCGTCTCGATGTTGAGTCCACTTATCATACTCAATCCTGTTAGCCCAGTAACAGATTGCGAGATCTTCGGATTGGAGAATGTCAAACCAGTAGTAAAACTCGACCTCAGTTTTGGCGTAAGCAGCGTTTACTAAAAACTCTTTGCATCCTTACCCTTAAAATTCAAGGTGAAATTTGCTGCCACGTGTCGAATACATGTCCGGTATGCACTAGGTGGAAGCCAACCACTATCCGGAGCCTCTAATGCAGCTTTGATGTCATTGTGCCTATCAGATATGACTAGAATACCTGGCTGAGGCGTTACATGCCGCTGAAGGTGAGACAGAAAAAATGACAACGACTCCGCATTCCCACCCTCTGCAAGTGCGAGCACAATGGGAATGATGTTGGAATTTCCGTCCTGAGCAATCGCAACCATCAGTATACTCCCGTATTTGTCGTACAAGTGGGTTCCATCAATACTAACCAACGGCTTATAATGCCGAAAGGTCTCGATACACGATGGAAATGTCCAAAAAAGCCGATGGAAATAAGCTGATGACTCATTGACTTGCCCACCAACTTGCATAAGGCTTGTCTTCAACACTGCAACGCTACCTGGCATCATTATTCATATACCCATCTCGGCAACTCATTATATAACTCCTCCCAATCTCCGTAAATTTGCGCAACGTCCTTCTGCTTAGCCAACCAAACCCTCCTATAAGTCGGTCTGAATCCAAAATGTGCCTCGTTCGTATTCTGCAGTACCTTGATCGACATGACAACATCAGCTCTAATCATAGGCAGTATGAAAGCAGATATAACATGATAATCAAGCATCTTGTGATCACTAGATATCGACATGGCCAAACATGTATGAGGTTCGTTATACTACCTTACCTCCCAAATACCTTTTCGCTGGCGAAGAGTGATCCAAATCAACCATGTGCAACCGTTGCCAAACTCCTTACACTTTTCATGGTACTTGACATGATCAAATTTTAACAAGAATACTCCTCCTTATTCATCATCGCTATCATCATCAATCGTGGCGAGTTCCACATCATTATCATCATCCTGTAGTACATCTTCGACATCATCTGGTGCTCCACCCTCTCCGAAAATCGGGATCATAACAGGAGTACCGGTCATCGCAATAGCAAGCTGGCCGAAGGGTCGGTCATCACCTATTATTCGTTACGATCGCAATTTTGATCAGCTGCAAATGACGGAGATGCAACTAAAACTGCCTCAGGTGCAATGCTGGCATAGATGATGAGGCACCAACAGACATTGAACTAAAGGCTCCTGACATTGCTAAAGATTGAGGATTCTGGTTCGATCCTCCTGAACTACAGACCACATCTCCAAGCTTGGCCAATAGCCCATAGGTCATCACCTTAGGAAACTGACGACGACAGTGGAACAAAACTTGCAAATCTTCATCATTGTCTATCACGAAGGAATCGTACTTCACACCATCACGTACAACAGAAATCGAAATTTTATAGAATAACTTCTCCATCCATTTTATGCCATGTAGTCCTAGTTTTTGGATTATAGTATTCTGAAACTCAACGAATCTCGTACAAGGTTTGATAAAAATACTCAACGGATCCTTATTAGTAAATTTTATTCCCTATCGCATTTTTTTCTTAATCGACCCTCTATAATGCACAAGAACTAAAAAGCTCTCATCACTAGCCATTGTGAGTCCCACTTTAATAAGAATTTAACGTTCTGCTCCTATTTATATACGTAAGTATCATAGTAAATTGAATTAATTAAATTCAATTTATTACCACTATCCGAACTCGTGGGTACCCATCCTGCCCTTACCCACTCGGGGAGGGTAATTACCCGCCCTGCACCGGGATGAGTTTTTAATGAGACGGATTCTTAGGCAGGGCGGAATCAGGTTTAGGTTAAACCCGTCCTACTCGTCCTAATTATAGAAGTAAGGAGAGGCGGATACCATAGGAGCGGATTAGGGTTTAACTTTTTACTACTTACAGATAGAAGCAGGACAAATTTGATACAAATTATTATAGAACGGGATAGAATCAAGTAGGGCAAAATCCGCCCCTACCCATCCCATTATCACTCCTACTAATATGACTAAATTGAATTTATTTGATTCAATTTATATATAAAAAAAAAGATAAATCGAATTTATTAGCTTCAATTTACATCATTTCATTGATAAAACCGAATATACATATAACATTTTTTCTTCTAGGACAATCATGATACCACTCATCCTAAAAGCTTCAGCTGATGGAAAAAGATAACACTAATGATTATATCTCTAATACTCCATAAACCTTCATTGTACACATTATACAAATATTCTATTGGCTCCAGGGGCGGAGCTAGAAATTTTTTTGGGAGGGGCCAACATAAAAAATATAAGTTAAGAAGAAAGGAAAATTAAAAATAAAAAAAAAACTAAATTAAAAAATTGAAACTTATACATACATATTAATTATTTTGGGGGGGGGGGCATTGCCCTCCTTCTCTATAACGTGGCTCCGCCACTGATTGGCTCCTCATACTTTCCCTTATATGATTTATCCTAAATAATATAAAAGAAAATTCGAAGAAATAAATAGAGGCATGATCGCATGAGGTAGCGAAGAAGCCACACGCCCACACCTACCAAGTACCCACCCACTCTCACCCACAGTTTGACAAAGACTCAACGTTTACAAGTCAAAGACTCCAAGTTTAAAACTAAGACCAAGCCAAACACCAAAACAACACAATACACTAGTACACTATTCTCAGGCACATCATCCCCTTGTGCCTCGAGTCTTCCACTACCGTTGTTGACTCTCTCACAAACCCTAATTCAACCATGTCTTCTTCCACTTTCACTACCGTCCCGCCCTCCTTCTTCTCCTTTGCTCGCTCTCAATCCCTCCCTCCCCCTAACCTCCCTTTCCACATCCCCATTCGCCGCTCCTTCCCTCGATTCACCGTCTCCGCCCATTCCTCCACTTCCAATTCCACCACAGCCACCAATCCCATTCTTCGCAACCTCAAAACCCTAGCCGGTGCCGCCGTATTCGCCGCCGCAATCGCCGTCAAATTCTCCGCTCTCCCCGCCCGCGCCGAACTACCTCCCGCCACCGTCACCGCCGCCGAGCCGTCCCCTCAGATCCTCGAAGAATCCACTACAGAAAACGCCGCCGCCGAAGCAGCTGCAACAACAACAGCAGCAGCATCTTCCTCTTCTTCGTCTTCTTCCCCTCTGTCTGAGTTCCTCGGAACCAACGACGAAGCTGTCAGTGCGCTCAAGTCGCTGCTGCAGCAGAAGCTCGAAGTAGGCGAGGACGAGGAGGCGCTCTCCATTCTCAAACGGTTATGCACCGCGCAACCCGAGGTAACAGACTGGAAGTTCCTCACGGCAAGGCTAATGAGCGAAATAGGCGAAATTGAGAACGCACGCAAGGTGTATGAAGAAATTCTCGCTTCGAATCCCCTCTCGTTCGAGGCTCTATTCGAGAATGCGTTGTTAATGGATCGGAGCGGAGAAGGAGAAGCGGTGATGAAGAGGCTGGAGGAGGCTCTTGCGGTAGCAAAGGAGAAGAACAAGGCGAAGGAAGCGAGGGACGTGAGACTAATCATGGCGCAGATCCAGTTCCTTCAGAAGAATGTTGATGAAGCTTTGGGGATTTATCAGCAATTGACCAAAGAGGACCCTTCTGATTTCCGGCCTTACTTTTGCAGAGGAATGATTTATAGTTTGCTTGATCGGAATGACGAGGCGAAGGAACAATTCGCCAAGTATCGAGAATTGTCGCCAAAGAAGTTTGAGGTTGATGGGTACTTGAGGACTCCTTTGTCAAGGATGAAATTGTTTGGTTCCGACGAAAGCTAAAAGAAAGTAACAAATTTTTTTTTTGGAAAGAAGTTGAGTTTCTTTTGGATAATTAGAATAATAATAATAATAATAACGATGGGTGGCTGGATACACACAGACACAAGAATTTGGAGTCTGATTTTATCCTGTGTGAGGTGAGTGTTAGTCTCATCTGCTCGATTCTAAGTTAAATTCTTTCACGTTTTAAGAACTACAGTTAAAATGATTTGTATGTTTACTGAGAATGATAGAGACTAGTACTAATAATGTGACAGACAATTGAGTTCCATTGAACTCTGAATCTCTGATACACTTTTGTAGAAGCTCGGCACTTGCAACAAATAGTGTTTGTTTCCACTTTAATCCATAATGTTTCCTAAATATAGTTTTCTGTTGATTCCCCTCATTTCTCAAGTCGATCATGTTGCTGATTTGTTATTATGGAATCTTGCCTTTCTATATGTTTTAAGCTTGTGGGTTTGCCAACGTATTTGGTATGGAGTGTGGATACATATGCTTTATTGCCTCTTCTTTCGTTCACTTTTTGCGTGGTGATCACTAAGTCAATCACAATCACACTGCACAAAATTTTAAGCACGCTATTTCTGCATTGATTCTGTGAGAATAAAAGAAAGGCAGAGAGAAAACAAAGGGAGGCAAATAAAGGATGGAAGAGAGAAAATAGTGGATAGTTAAGAAGTTTTTATAGGAAACTATTTTATAGTACTATGTTCTCTTGTTATTTATAGAAGTTAGGAAAGTATATAAATGAGTGAAATTAAAATGTATTTAATTCAATTAAAAATCAAAGGAATTCACATTCATAGTTATTATTCATTTTTTTTTTTTTTTTAATAATTATATAGCGAGTGTATTATTGTGAATAATGTTCAATTTTATATTACTTTTTATCTATTAGAAGTCAAAATTTCGCTGCAGACTCAACAATTGGTATCAACAGCCAATGTTATATTATTCATTATTTGAGTGGTAAAATTCAATTTTGAATATAATGGCTTCTACTAGTAGTAATGTCAAAGTAGGCAAATATAAAATCGAGAAGTTCAATGGAAAAAATGATTTTTTCTATTGGAGGATGCAGATAAAAAATTTGCTTATATCACAAAAGTTACACAAGATACTAGCGGGAAAAGAAAAAAAGCCGGAAGGAATGAAAGATGAGGATTGGGAAGAATTAGATTTTGAGGCACGAACTGCAATAATGTTATGTCTTGAGAGTGATGTTGCTTTCTTGATGAACGAAGAAACAATTGCAGTAGGCGTCTGGACAAAGTTAGAGAGTAACTTTATGACGAAGACTCTAACTAACAAGATCTACTTAAAATCCAAATTGTATACATGCAAGATGGAGGAAGGCACCTCAATCCGAGAATATATCAATAAGTTTGATAGGATCATATCAAACTTAAAGGATATAGATGTGAAGGTTGATGATGAAAACCAGGTACTCATATTGTTACTTTCATTACCGAAGTCCTATGAAAATCAGGTGCAGACATTGATGCTGGTGGGTGACACTAACCATGGATGAGACAAGGGCATCACTTTTAGCGAATGATCTACGTAAGATTGCTACAAGTGCAATGTCATCTTCAAATGGAAGAGAGTATAATGATCAAGAACAAGGATTGTTCGTGGCTAGAGGAAAGACTAATGAAAGAGGAAAAGATAATAAGCGTGGAAAGTCTAGGCCAAAATCTAGACCTCACGCGGAGAGAACATGCTTTAAATGTGGTGAGACTGGACATTTCAAAGCAAATTGTCCAAATAATAAGATAACTTTCAAGAAACAGAACAACGACAACCCAAAAGAAAAGCAAAAAGCAAGTTACGTCTCAAATGATGAGGAGGATTGTTACTCTGTAACAGAACAATCTTATGAAATCTCCGATAAGTGGATTCTTGATTCATGAGCCTTTCACCATATGTGTCCAAATAGGAAGTGGTTTACTACCTATGAAAACATAAATGATGGCACATTTTTAATGGGCAATGATCATGCTTGTAAAACTGTGGGGTTGGATACTATAAGAATCAAGATGCATGATGGAGGAGTAAGAACCTTAAAGGATGTGAGGCATATTCCAGACTTGCGAAAAAATCTTATCTCTAGAGGTTTGTTGGAGAAAAATGGCTACAAAATAGTTGCAAAAAATGGAGTACTAAAAATTGTTCGTGGTTCTTTGGTAGTGATGAAGGGAGTTCGTCACAGTAATCTTTATTTTCTTTTGGGGACAACAGTCATAGATGAGTTAGCAGTTGTAATCGGTGGAAGTAGAGATCAAACAAATTGCACAAGAATATGGCACATGTGGCTTGGACATATGTCAGAGAAAGATCTATCATTACTTTGTGGACAAGGTTTGCTGAAGAATATGAAGAAACCACAAATGGAATTTTGTGAGCATTGTGTGTATGGAAAAGCACATAGGGTGAAATTTTCTACAAGCAAGCATAAAAGCATAGGGTTGTTAGACTACGTACATACTGATATTTGGGGCCCGGCTAAAGTTACTTCCAAGGGTGGTTCCAGGTATTTTGTTACTTTTGTTGATAATTATTCCAGGTATGTTTGGATTTACTTCCTCAAACATAAGAATGAGATATTCGATACTTTTAAGCGGTGGAGATCAATGGTTGAAAACTGAACAGGTAGGAAGCTGAAAACTCTACGATCTGATAATGGCACAGAGTACACGGATGTGGCTTTCAAGGAGTTTTGTGACCGAGAAGGCATTGCAAGACACTGGACAGTTAGAGAAACACCACAACAGAATGGAGTCGCTGAACGACTGAATCATACGCTACTTGAGAAGGCAAGGTGTATACGCTCTAGTTCCGGGTTATGCAGAGAATGGTGGGCAGAATCGGTTGCTACAGTTTGCTACATAGTAAATCGATCCCCACATTCTTCTCTAGATGGAGACACACCTTATAAGGTGTGGTCAGGGGAACATGCAGATTACGAGAAACTCACAGTCTTTGAATGCACAACCTATTATCATGTCAAAGATAATAAGCTTGATGATAGAGCTAAGAAGACAATCTTTTTGGGATATCCAAGAGGGGTTCAAGGCTATCGCCTTTGGAGTGTAAATGATTCTAAGTTTGTAATTAGTAGAGATATTACCTTTGATGAACGATCTGTGGTAGCTTTGTCTAAAGATATGGTGCCAGATAATGGTGATGTTGGAAAAACTTCAAATACTCAAGTGGTGGAGATAGAGTCTAAATACTAACAAATAGACTCTAGTAATGTTCAGGTGGAGCATCCTAATGCTACTCAAGATGACGTAGAGGATGAACTTGATCATGAAAAAATTCAGCGAGAAAATGCACATGCATTACAACAGCAGTAGCAGAATTCTTTGGCATCTACTAGGCCAAAGAGGAATTATAAATTTGTTCAGAAGTTCGGGTCAGACAAGCCTTTGAGACATTATGGACAGGTAAAATTGGTAGATTATGCACTCTCAGTGAAAGATGATGAGCCGGTCACCTTCAAACATGCTATCAAAGACAAAGATAGAGAGAGTTGGTTAGTCGCTTTGGAGGAAGAGATGCAATCTCTTTATAAGAACAAGACATGGGATGTGATCCCATTGCCCGTGGGAAAGACTGCAATTGGTTGTAAGTGGGTGTATAAAAGAAAAGAAGATCCTACTAAGTCAGATGGTACAAGATTCAAAGTTAGGTTAGTAGCAAATGGATTTGCACAGAAAGAAGGTGTTGATTACAATGAGATATTTTCTCCTGTGGTGAAACACACTTCCATACGGGTGCTTTTAAGTCTTGTCACTCATGGTGATCTTGAGTTGGAACAACTAGACGTGAAGACTGCATCCTTGCACGGTGACTTAGAGGAAGAAATCTACATGTATCAACCTGAGGGTTTTAAGGTTGAGGGTAAAGAAAGTCAGGTATGTTGCTTGAGGAAATTGCTATATGGATTGAAACAATCTCCTCGACAATGGTATAAGCGATTTGACTTCTTTATGTTAAAACAAGATTTTTCTAGAAGTAATTATGATTGTTGTGTATACATTTGTAAGCTTCCTGGAGGTGATTATATCTATCTTCTATTGTATGTGGATGACATGCTTATTGCCTCTAAGAGCAAGGTAGAGATAGATATGTTAAAGGTTCAACTTGGTAAGGAATTTGAAACAAAAGACTTGGGTGCTGCACGAAAAATATTAGGCATGAAAATTAAAAGAGAGAGATCAAGTAAAAAATTGTTCTTGAGCCAAAGATGATACATTGAGCGCGTCATTGAAAGGTTTGAAATAAAAAATGCTAAATCGGTGGTAACGCCGTTGGCTCCACATTTTAGACTCTCTGGTAAACAATCTCCCACAACAGCAGAGGATAAGGCTTACATGGAAAATGTACCTTATGCTAGTCCAGTCGGTAGCCTAATGTATGCTATGGTATGTACACGCCCAGATATTTCACAAGCAATCAGTGTTGTTAGCAGGTTCATGGCGAACCCGGGTAAGGCACACTGGGAAGCAGTCAAGTGGATATTAAGATACTTGAAGGGTATCATTGACACAGGTTTATGTTTTAGTGAAAAATCATGTCAAATCAGCGGCTTTGTTGATTTTGATTATGCTAGTGATTTAGATAGAAGATGTTCTACGACTGGTTATGTATATAAAATACAAGGTGCTCCAGTTAGTTGGCGATTGATATTACAAGCTACAGTGACACTATCTATTACAGAGGCTGAGTACATGGCAGTAGCAGAAGGGGCGAAAGAAGCATTGTGGCTAAGGGGTCTTCTAGATGATTTGGGGTTGAAGTAAGATTGCGTGAATCTGAGTTGTGATAGTCAAAGTGCAATTCATTTGGCTAAAAATCAGGTTCATCATGCTTGTACTAAGCATATTGATCTAAGATATCACTTCGTGCGCGATGTTATAGAGAAAGACAACATTTCTCTTATAAAAGTACACACAGATGAAAACCCTGTTGATATGTTGACTAAAGTAGTGTCAGAAAATATGTTCCAGCACTGTTTGGAATTGCTCAATATTGCTTCATGTTAGGCATTACATGGAGAAATAGCGGAACTACGATTGGTTTGATCCTGAACAAAGGAACGTAAGCAGTCATTGTAAAAATGATGCAACCGAATATGAATACCACACTTTGATCGTCCAAAATTTGAGTAGATTTCAAATTGTGAACGAGGTGGAGAATTGTGAGAATAAAAGAAAGGTAGAAAGAAAACAAAGGGATGCAGACAAAGAATGAAAGAGAGAAAATGGTAGATAGTTAAAGAGTTTTTATAGGAAACTATTTTATAGTATACTCTCTTGTTATTTATAGAAGTTAGAAAACTATATAAATGATTGAAATCAAAATGTATTCAATTCAATTAAAAATCAAAGGAATTCACATCCATAGCAATTATTCATTTTCTTTCTTTTTTTTCTCTTTAATAATTATATAACGAGTGTATTATTGTGAATAATGTTTAATTTCATATTACTTTCTATCTATTAGAAGTCAAAATTCCGTTGCAGACTCAACAGATTCCATTTTACATGCGACAAAAATATGTCAACAATTTGCGATTGTTTCGTGTGTTCATCAATATGTGGAACTTAAATGCGATTTGGTAACTGTTAAGTCGATATGTGATTTGGTATATTTTACAACAGCCATTTTACATGAACTATTATATTAGTATTAGTAAACTTCTGTTCAAATGAAATAACAACATGAAAATGTATTAGTCGATGTTGTATTATAAGAGTTTATAATGAAGACTAACTTTGGGTTTATCTAAAGAAATTGTTAGAGAAACTAAGATTCTGACAACTGAATTCAAGCGTTAGAGAAACTACGAAGGATATTTTGTTTATTTTTCAGACAAATATTATTCAATCTTGATTAACAAATTCCAAAATACAAAGAACACAATGGTTGAGTATACGGGATAAGATTTCTGCAAATTTCACATTTAAAATCTGAATTAGCGTTTGTTGTGCATTTGGTTGTCGTGTGAGCAGTGTAGGTGTGTTTAAAATGAGAGAGTAAATGGCTTTCATTAAGCAATCTATCACAGCTGCAATCAGCAGATGTGTGATGGCTAAGAAATGCAGGAGCCAAATCTTGGGTTTGGGGAAATTACTGATTAAAGTTTTATTTACTGCAAAGGATATACACAATCAGAACAAACAAAACCACACAGTTCAAGCATATTTAATTACTACATCTATGTCTACACAAAAGCTGACAACAGTTCTCACCAAGGGAAGTAAGTACTTTCACTTCCCTTTTCTGCCTCCCTTCTTTTTCTTAGAATTGTTTTTCTTCCCTTTTCCATTCCCCTTGGTATTTCCAGATCCTGAATTGATGTTGACTGGAGAATTCTTGGACATTTTGTCTTTTGATTCCTCCAGAGCACTTTGCCCCAGGTCATGATTGTCCAATGCTGCTGTGCTCGCTTCTGAAGCTACACCATAGTCAACAACAACTTTCTTCTCGCACAGCAGAAACAGCTGATCCAAGATATGTGATACTTTCGGTTGTCTCGAAAGAATTTTCTTAGAAAGTTCACCAATAACCGGAAGTTGGTTCTTCAAATCACTAAAGGAGAAGACAATCACAAAGTTCCCGCAGAAAGTTAAAAATACTTCTATAACTTACTGATTTGATAGTACAAGTCCAAAATAAAATTCAGTAAGAGAGAATATTTCTGTAACTTACGTTGCAATCAATGATGAAGAAAGCTGCTTCAGTTCATCAAGCAAGCTCAACACCTCTCCCATTTCATTTTTGTTTTCAAGGTTTACAGGGTTTTTCGGTAAGCTTCCCCATATTGAAGAAATTAGCAGCTCAATGCAAGGGTCAAGGAAATTCTCCTGAAGAGTGTGAAAGGGGAGAAGCACATAATTATTTTTCAAAGATATAAGGCCCATCTTAGACTCTAAACACGAAAACAATGAAGGAAGAAGCATACCTGTATCAGGATGGAATAATGCGAAACCTTAACCATACATGATTCATCTACAGCCAACTGTAACTTCTCCAACACATCCCAGAAGCCGAGAACATTCATAGACTCATTATGTCTAATTCCCCCACTGTTCGATGGCTGATCCGAAACAAGAACAGAACTTCTATTTGGGAGATCTGAACAATTTGTTGAAGGAAACACATTAGATTTTGTGTCAGAAGCTTCTGTTATAACTGCGGCAGTATCATCTACTTGTTTTTCAAGCAATACTTTTAACATGAGCTCTTGTTTCTGGCATGTCATTAAATCAATAATGGTAGCATCTGGGGACACAAATTTCGAAGCATTCTTTCGTAAATTGACAATTACCAAGGGATCATCAATCACTTTAAATGCCTCAGCATATACTTTCAAGCCCAGGCTATTCTTTCCTTTGCGAAGAACATCAAGAAATTCCCGAGGCAGGTGTGCACATTGAGCAGATATGCTGCTGTTCTTCCGGAACAAATCATGAAGTAAATCTAGATAGAGCCCAGAGCTGAGATGAAGCAAACATAGTAAGACAACCAATCTTAGAACAAACAATGGATAATAATGGTCCACATTCATGTTTGATTTTCTAATCCACTTTTTTACTGTAATTGGTTCACTAAGAAGCACGCGGATGACTTTGTAAATGAACCTATGGACATCTTCAACAATTTGTGGTACACCATCCTTTGAACTCAAATCTTTAGGGGAGTTTCCTTCCTGGTAAATGAGCCATTCAACCAAAGATGACTTTGTGGCAACAACCAAACCCCTCCAACGGGATGCTAAGAGAAAAAGGTGTTCAGTGAGATATATAAAACAACCGGGAGAAATATAGTCAATTTCAATCTCCCAATTGACATGGTAAGTATACTGCACAGCTTCATAAAACTTACGCATGTGAAGCAGCTCTTCACTTGCTTCATTGAACTTCGAAGATTCCTTTGTTGAATTCCGATACAAGCTCTTAATGAATTCTTGCCAAGGTAGATTACCTTCCCATTTTGTCACAATTTCCACAAATAGTTCCCTATTAAATTTAGGTGTACCAAGAATCATAACTACCACTCTTCCAATTTGACCATAAGTCAACCTATATTGTTTAAGGTTCTCAAAGACCACCTTTTCCACCAAATCCCGATAAGTCCCAGTTTCCTTAAGAGAAAACATGTCTTTTGTTAATAACTTCCCATTTAGAAGAGCTATATAACGCGGGAAAACATCAATTGGATATCTGGAAAATTTCTCCAGTGTTTTCATGTAACCATGGCTGCAGCTAAAACACTTGGATTTGCACAGAAAATTCGCAACATCATAGATAAGCATCAAACACCTGAGTTGACAAAATTCTGAAATAACCTTGTTAACTGAATATTTGTAAAGTGCATCAAGGTTGTGCAAGACATCCATACCAACAGAAAATAGCTCTGAACACCAATAACTCTCTGCTGCAGAGACTAAAGCATGAACATCAACAGATACTAGCCTCCCATTCTTCTTCAGAAATTTGTCACCCAATTTTATCACCCAATTAGCATCAGGGACAAGTAGAAGGTACATGTCATTCTGTTTTTGAACACCCAAATAATCCAATGCAAACAATCCATAGCTGTTATGCTGCTGAATTTCTTGGCATTTGAAACTTGGAAGATATTCCAATACACGGAGAATGTTATCCTTCCAACTTGTCCAACAGTAAAACAAAGTCTCCACAGAAAGCTGATTCTTCACAATCATTCCTTCCACAGAATCATCAAACACATTATTTTTCCAGAAATACTTTGAGGTGTTCATCTGAAAATGTACATCCAAAAGTTTCCACAAACACAATATTTCACCTCTGATACTTCCATGCATTCGAGAAGATTTTAAATGAATCATTATTTTGAAGATATTACTATCCTCACGTGATAATATTTCAGCCTCAGTAGAAGCACGCTCATGAAAGCTGCTAGATGTTTCCTTAGCAAATGACAAGGCTCTATTCAAAAGCTCGACCTTCTCTGCAAACTGTTTCAAGGGCCATCCTTTGCTCCCCGAAGACCAAAGAGAATTCGCAACAACGTAGAAAAGAATACGTTCATAAGCTTCAACAAACTTACAAGCTTTGGCTAGCAAATCAGCCTCACACAAAATGTCACCCATCATCTTAGCAATGTCTGCTGCCTCCGCAAAGTTTCCTAATTCCTCTTCCAACAAGAGGAGCTCAGTAAGTAAACTTAACGAACGTAAGAACTCACGTTTCGATTCAATGGAATCGAAAGCTCGAACAAATTTCATCATGGATCTGGTATCTTTACGATCATAATAATGATGAGCACAACTTTCAAGAAACTTTTGCTCCATTGTGTATAGTTCATGACTTCTAGCCATAATGGGGCCAGCAGACTCATTATGCTTCCAATGCTGAATGTAGTATAAGCCAAGGTCAAAAAGCCCTCCTTTTGCACAAACACTCAAACAATCTGAGAAAAACTTGCCTTTAGCATACACTTGAGCTGCCATTTCACAACATCCAGCTAGATAAAAACAATCTCCTGCTCTTTTAAAATCAGGCTCCTCACACTTCTCCAAATAAAGTTTCCCTAATAGCAAAAGAAAATAAATCTTCTAAGTAGAGAAGTTTACAAATCTTAAAGTGATCATATACATTTTCAAGATATATAAATATTCTAATATATTAAAAATGAAACAGAAAGTAAAATAATGGAAGGATTAGGATATTTTATGATCCAAAATATTGTTACTATCTTGATATGAATGGAAGAGCTTGGTTTATGATGAATCACACAATAATGCATGTTTAATAGGGGACATAGAAATGTCAAATATGATACTGCTGTTAGATATTAACTGTTAGTGCTACCGTAGAAGAGCTTCTATTTATGGGTTTCAACTTGTTCTCTTTTTAAATGTGTTTAATTCAGCAACCTGGGTAACTTAGCCCAACAGGCCTAGTCATTAATTTCTTAATGTCAAATCAGAAAATCTTTAAAACAAGAAAAGAGAAAAAAAAATGTGGAGAAGTAACTAATAACAGATGATAAGCATAGATATAGAAGCTAAACTTCAAATTTATACCAGCTTTTTCATGATCCCCCAAATCTGAAAAACATTGAGCTGCAGTATCAATCATTCCTATTCCTTCAAAAATTTCAGCAGCTTGCCTAAGAATTTCATGCGCATCTTCAGGATTCAAATCACGCAAACGGTTTGCAGTTGCCCTAAGACCAGCAGCCTTAGACTTTTTCTCCCAGTAGGAGTCCCCTGCTCTTTCAAAACACATTGTCGCCATCTCATAGTTATTTTGATTATAAAGCTGCAAAGGAAGAATCATAATGATATAATCTTGGTTTGGAAAAAGAATTGTCAAACAAAATTGTTCGCAACAATTTTCTCTATGGTTCACATATTATAGACCTATATGAGAGAACTGTGATATACCATGAGAGCATTTAATAGCTATACAAATATTACTTCTATATGGCTAAACAAATTATAATGAACTACCATGACATGACACCAATAAATAATGAGTCAATCTAAATTCAAAAGTAGTATACTGAATAATGGATATGTTAATTCTTTTTTAAGGAAACACAACGAAAATAATGCTCGAGAACAAAAAGAACCTTTATGCCACGCGACTTCCATTCTTCTGGACTGCTTGCAACTTTCATTGCTTGAGCAAGTGAATCATCCAATTCTTTGAACTGGACAAGACATTTCTTTTTCCAATAGTCAAACATGGGTCTCGAGAATTCTTCTGTATTCTCACAAATCCACAATCTCTGCCTTGTACGGGTTATGGCCACATACAGCTGCTTGAGTTCAGAACACAGAATATTGTGTTTTGATTCATTAAAACTTGGATAAGCCTTAAGTTCTTTAGGTTCCAACATATCTTGTTCCTTCATATATTCATATACCACCCTCCATTGATTTTTCAAGGGCGAAGAGCCAAAAAAGTTGTAGAGCAATACATCCTGGAAAATAGCACAAAAGACCATTAAAAAGATATAACATAGCATAAATAAACTAAATGGGATAGTTATGAGATAACCTGAAATTCTAGACCTTTGCACTCCAAAATGGTTAATACAAGTGCCTGTTTCCCCACATAATCCAGAACTTCCCTTCGAACAAAATCATCTCGTACCAAAATTACTTGTTCAGCTCCAAAACCAACAATTTTTCCTGTCATATGTCCACTATTTCCAAATATAGTTACAATTGCATTTTCTTTATTTCCACATTCAAGAACCACGGGAGCTTCACCAAATATCAAACTGGTTTCCGGCTTCAAGACATCAATAGAATAAGGGAAAAAGCGAAAAAGAAGCTCAATGGTACTTTGGGATAACTTCAGCACTCCAGCATGGGTGCGAAAATTCTGGTTCAATAAGAAAATATCTGAAATTTTCTCTTTTCCATAATTGTATGTGTTTCTCCTTGACTCTAACACAAACTTTTTGTAGAAGAGAGATTTTATATCCTGGAACCTAAAATCAATTCCCCTTGCTATAGTTTGTGCTGTATCTCCAGAAAAAACAAACCCCTCTTCTACATTTTGGCACACATATCTAAACAAAGCAATTTGACTCATTGTTAGATCTTGCACCTCATCAATATATACAAAATGCATTTCATCACCCTCATATCTTTTACTTCTGAGTCGACGATGCAAGTCTACTACAATATCAGCCATATCAAACTCTCCTTTATCTAGCTTCAGTTTTTCATAACTTAGATAAACATCATATATCATCTCTCTTTTCTGTTTAGTTAAGCTTGAAGCACGATTTTCAGACAGCAGGAGATAATCGTTTCGGCTTAGCTTACCCTCACCAGGCTCCATAGCTTGGATACCACCTTTTATATGTGATATGATTTCAATGAATACTCTAGAGCAATCAAGCTTCTTAGTGTGTTGGAGATTGAAATGAGGCCAATATAATGCAGCAAACCTATCATAAGTCACCTCCTTATTTCTTATGAAGGTCTCTAAAGCAACAGAACTGACACCAAGATTTTGACTATTAGAATCAAGGTTACTGAATCTTCCAAAAAAGGAATTCCCCAAAGTTCCATCAAGCATCAGTAAAAACTTCTGAAATGTTATGACAAGTGGGTAAGCATCTGTAGGCAAATCAATAAAAGAATCTGCAATATTCTTGAATTGCAATGCATTAACATCAATATCTTCATCCATAGGATTCCTCTCAGCAGAAACATTGCCACCACATATAGATCTGTTAGCACAATGTCTGATAATATTAGTTATAAACCAAATCATGCACAAAATATGTGACACAGATGAAATTTAAGAAACTTACAAAGCACATGAGGACCAAATTAACTTAAATGACTTTGACATGCTAGACTCATAATGAGGAAAACGAATTAAGGAGCTAAGAGAGTGTGAACTTATGACAAAGTTTCTTAGAAAGGCAACACTAAGAAACTTTACATGTAATTCACTACAAAGCAACAAATATGTTTCTTCTATGGTTCATGAAAACAGAAGTCGGAACACACTGGCAATATATTTATCATATCCAAACTGAAAGGGATGACAGTTGGCATATTTCATATTTTGACTGGAGCAGAAAGTGAACTATTTTTCTTTGAATACACCTGTCAGGTTGAAAAATATTTGCTTCTAAACAGTTTCTAAACAAATATGCATGAAAAAAATGTAGCTATACTTAAATGATAAACTTAAATCCATTTGAAAATCCAGATTTAACCACTGGGGACTATATTTCCTCCATTAATACAACAAAGTAATCCATGAATATATTCATACAAATGGAAGCTACGTCTGGAATCAACAAAATAACATTTTTTTTTTAAAACTATCACATTTCCAAAGTTTCAATGCATAAAATGTTACGAAGATAAACATGGATGGATAACGATATGATGGACTTCAAAACAGATTACAACAAAAATAGTACGCATATTTCAAATTAAAAAGATGTTTACCCTGCCATTCATCTGAGATGATGAATCAAAGAAGTTACACACCTTTTTAGACGAACAACGTGATATTTTACTGCTTGACATAACTTGGGACTCACTGTTACAAATAACTGACGTAAGACAGGCCTGTCATTGACAGAAGAACTCTCTTTGTAATCCTGATTCAAACAAGGAACTGCTGAACTAGTAGTTGCATACGCCGCTTCAACAGACTTGTGGTGCAAGTCCTCCTTTTGAAATAACTTCATGGTCAGAACAGTAGTTTTTCCAGTACCAGAGCGACCAAGCACAAAGGTGCTTTTAGGAAAGAGGATTATCTCTCGTTCCTCGTCTGTTACTTCAAACGGAAGATCCAATTCATTGTTGTCACAGTCAGAAAGCAAGTGATTGACCACAACCGAGGATAGAGAGTAGAATTTCATCAACAAAAGACTCTCTTCAACGTTTGAATTCTCAATATAAAGTCTTTGATCACCTTGAGGACCTAATTCTGCATCATTTACACTAGTATCAAGATTCTTAAATCTGATGATCTCAATTGACTTTTCCCAGCTCATTGGAATCTCAATTTTCCTGCAAAAGCAAAACACATTGACATCAACTAGCCATAATAGCATAGGTACAATAAAATGCAAACTTGACATACTTACCCCTCAAAATATTTCTCATTGCAACGACTAACAAAATCATCACTATAGCTTCCAAATATGTTATCAAGGCGTCTCACTAGTTTAGGGATATCCTCTGGAGGCAGTACATCCCATATCTTTAAAACTTGCATATACCTTGATTCCTTTTCTATGTCCGTTGAACAAATGACATAGAGACCTTCAACCTTGAATTGCTTCAACATCTGCGATGAATTCCCACAAAGCACATCCACTTTCATCCTTTTGGGTCTCCATCCACTGGAAAGTTTAAGTAAGAGGCTTATAACAGACTTTTTGGTTCTCTTTGATCGCAGTTTTTTAAATGATTTAAGGAAGTTATCACTGAAAAGAACCTGCAAAACAATGGAAGAATGGCCGTGGTTAATCAAAGGTTAAGTTGATGCTGAGAATATCAAAGCCAGAAATAATAAGTCAAAACCACAAGATTGAGAATCACAAATACCTTCCATATGGAATTTCTGAAAAGGAGACTATCAGCATTCAGCAAATCATCAAATTGATCAAGTTCTTTCCTGACATCCCAAATAGTTTTTGCCAATTCTTCATTTTCATCAGCATCAAAGAAACATTGACGCTTTTTAGCATCAAGCACCAAAGCTTTCCAAACATTATCTTGACTTGCTAAGGCTCTTTCACTCCCCAATATCCATAGACAGTGTCTGTTGGATATCAAAGCAACATTACAATTTCAGACAAAAGAGCAATGCAAATTTAAAATAATGCTAGATATTAAGTTCTACCTAGCCCTTGTAAGAGCAACATTAGTCCTCTGAGGACATGAAATAAACTGGAGAGTGCCTCCATTAGTTCTAACTGTTGATAATATAATAATGTCTTGCTCTCCACCTTGGAAGCCATCAATTGTTTTCACATTCACATAAAACCCATCATGCTTGTTATACTTCTGTCCAAGCATATCCTGAATCGCAACAACTTGAGCAGCATATGGAGACACTATACCTATACTAACATTCTCCTTCGAGTCGAGCCAACCTGCATACCAAGAAAAAGTAGCATACATATTCAAATAAAGGGAAGATTTTTTATTGTTTATTTTGAAGGAAAGAAATGCTAAGAAAGTAGTTACTTTTTAAACAGATTTATGTATCTTGTATGTTTCCCAAATTACCATACTGTTTTCTTTAGGCTATTTGTAATTGTATAATTTAAACACTGAAATGGTACACACAATGACATAACAAAGTCTTAAACTCCAAAAATAATTTTTTTTTTGTTACTGACTATTAAATAATAAAATGCAATAATATTATAAATTACTACTGAGAATTCAAAAAAGGAAAAAGAGGACAAAGACAGGAGGAGAGACAACCACAAACCTTGGAAACAATTTTTAAGTATCTTCATCACAATTGCCACCTCAACCATATTTTTTCTGCTGCGTCCAGCATCATCAAATTCTTCTCTGCCACCAACTATGTTTATGAAAGAGTAAGGACCGAACATTGACCCTGGTAGATACTTCTTTCTATAGTTCTTTCTCCCCACATTCGGAGCATCGAGAATTTGGTTTAAATAGAAGTGTGTATTTGGAAAGTAACTTATAGCTGGATGCATCCTATACTGTATATTGAGAAAGTGATTTTGATGACCCAATGAGCTCAGCCTCCCAAATAAGCTTCTTCCGAAACCAGCTTCATAAGAAATCTTCGAGAGAACAGCGACAATCATAAATATTAATTTGTGATGGAAATTCTAGGATTTAGATGGTGGATTGCAGGGGCCAGAGATATAAAATTGACCAAATTAAAGTATTAACATTTATATAATGTGCATGAAAGCAAAGAAGCATTCACGTACCTTACTTTCAACCATTGCTGGAAGCTGGCATTCATCTCCAACAAGAATGGCATGATTTATGCCATGAAGTTGCAAAGGAATTGTTGATTCACATTCCTTTAGCTGTGCAGCCTCATCAATGACCAAAATGTTTAGTGGCTCCATGGCAACAGAATGTAGCTTAGAAGAACTAGAAGCAGTGGAAAATATTATTGAGGAAGTCTGGAAACAGAACTCTCTAATTGATGTTTCGATTGAAAAATTTGGCAAGTTGAGTACATCAAGAGAACTTTTAAGGGTTCTTAAAGAAGACAAGCATTCAGTTCTGTTCTTGTACAATAAGCTTTCGTCACGCATAAACGGCCCAGAAGAACTGTGGCACATGTCTGAAGGTGACAAAATCTCTTCCAACACTTCACTGTTGATATTATTTTGAAACAGCAAATCTTCAAATGAATCAAGTAACTCAATAAGGCAGCCCAAGTTTTCCAAGTTATACTCCAAAATGTAACTTCTGGCAACATGAGTACATAAGATGGAAATACGGTTTCTGAGTGCTGTTGCCAAAGAAAGAAACCTTTCTCTCATAAACTCAAGAAACGATTTCTGTGTCCCCTCACTACAATCTGATGAGTTTCCATCTTTTGTTTCATCAGTAGACTTATCATCAACGTGCCCTTGCTCCTTTAACAACTCATTCTCAAGAAATATATGATAACTGGAAACACAATTTTCAAGAAGGTCAATCATTGAAGCGAAACAATATTTCCAATCAACACATGTAAGGAGCTGCTTGACCCGATAATCCAAATATATATCTTCAATGTCTGCACCAACTTTGAGCCGCTCATGATTCCCAAACAAGAGCATATCTCCTAATGAACAGAACACATCATCAGATTTTCCATCAAAGGATTCTCTCACGATACTTAAGAAACGTGATGCCACTTCTTTAATGGCAATATTTGTTGGGGCACAGACAAGAATCCTAAAGTTCATTTTCCATAGAGCAAAAAGAAGTGTTCCCAAAGTCTTGGTTTTCCCAGTTCCTGGGGGACCCCAAATGAGATCCACAGTAGCTTTATGATTGCAGTGAGAGGAAGAAAGGCATGCACAAATTGCCTTATATTGGGACTCATTCAGCTCAGATAATAAACTTTCATATGTTGTGTCATTTCTTAGATCATCAATCTCTGAAGAGCAGTAGTCACAAATTTCCTCAACCTGTATTGCATCACACATCCATAAGTTGTTGCAATAATCAGATGGTAAAATAAATTTTATTTAGAGATGAAATATAGTTACATAACAATTAATAAGAAAATGTTATTTACATTTTTATAATTATAAAAAAGAATTATATTTTCACAAACAATTAAGCTAATTGGCATGAATCTTCTCATATATCAATAGCAAAACAACATTACACTATTTGACTCATACACAATCAGCAATAGATCTTTAAATTACTTGAGTTCATTACAAAATGTTATACTTTGCACATAATGATAATATGAGTGTTTTGACATTAACAACTTATCTTTTTCCTACATTATATATTCCTATAAATAGAAAACAATGCGAACAAAGCCATTACATGAAACTAAATGTCTTACCACATCACTAGCACATAAAATTTTCTTGATCAGATTTGAATTCCGGGACATGTGCAATGCTTTCCATATTCTTCTGTTGGGGATTATATTTGTCAGAAACACCATAAACAAAGATTTTTCCCTTAATTCATCAACGTCAATGTCTTTAGATGCAGTAAACTTAAAAGAAGATACAATATCAGTGTCTTCCTCAAGTTCCTGCTCCGGTATACCAGCAGACAATACGAAGGTCCACATCCTTCCAACCCTTTGTAAATCATTTGAAGTCTCCGGTTTAAAATCAGCCAGAAGAAAAACATCTCCGGACAACGTTTTGTATAGCTCTTTTCCATGATTGGAGAACCTGTTTTTCCAAATGCCAGTCTTAACACCATAGAGTTTCTTATCAGTTGAATATAACTCCTTAAGAGAGATTACTTCTGCAAAAGGTGCACTGGACAAGATTTCCATACTTGAGCATAGCTGTGTTCTGGTTTCTTCTAACAAGGGGTACACATATGACCCAAAATAATGTTCAATGGAGCTAAATCTCATATCAATTTGTTTCACCTGTAACGTGTAAACAGCAAAGAAAATAACTCAAAATGGATCCGCACGTAACATGTTTAGCATGACAAGAATGCAAACTCTTGAATTAAAATACAAATTGTGGCATTCTGATCCCAATAACATGTTACCAACACTGCAACACAAGTAGTGATAGTGGATACAAAAAAGATAAATCAAACCTTGTATCACTTATGAATAATAATAATAATAATAATAATAATAATAATTAAAAAAAAAATAGTAATTTTGTAATATTGAAATCTTAACCTTGTCCCTGTAAAGATCTTCATTGGAAATGTTTTCAAGGGACCATGAAAACAGTGTGTCCATAAAGCCATGATCACTATAATCAATGGCATTCTTTCTTCTTGAACTCCTCCAATTCAACATGTCTCCCATGCAACGAGGTATTTCAGTAGCGCATAGAGTGCTGAATGCTTGATCAAAAACACAAAGACCCTTCAAAATGCAAAGCCATTAGAGTGAGTAAGAATAAGCAAAAGAAAATGGTTTTCTTAGCTAGAAAGGAAAGGCAAGAAAAAAAAATCCTCGTACAATTATTTTCTCTCGTACATGCACTAAGGACACCCCATTATCATGTTTTGATGAGCATGAGTGCCTTTAAGCTCAAAGAGAAAAAGGAGTAAAGAACAATAAAAGTTTATCCAAAAGTTAGTTTCTTCACAACATTAAGTAATTTCTTTTTCCAGAAAAACAGTGAGAATAGAATTAGAAAGTAGTAATAAATTAGTAATAATTATTTAAAACTTATCATCATCAGCAACACAAATATAAAGTATTTCCCTATTTAAGTCTTTTACCCATTCCAAAAAGAAACAGTAAATTTTTTGAAAGAGAGAGAAAATTGATTGAAAGTGTATTGTTGATTGTGTTCTGTTGTGTTTTAATAACTGGTCAGTTCGGGGGTGGTTCCTTAATCAGCACGCTCATGGAGTG
>NC_029787.2:132467096-132468776 GCF_000816755.2 Arachis ipaensis | reverse complement strand
CTTTGACCAATGTCATCGTCCTCTCTTTCTCTTCTCTTACATACTTTTTCGAGCATTAATGGGCCCAAGCCCAAAAATAGCCCTACATAGTCTTACCCAGAAAATATAGATAAAAACCATGTCTCATGAGTAGGGCTGAAAGTGATTCAAGTGAACTCATGAGCCAATTCGAGCTCCACTCATTAATAATTCGATAAGTTGAATTCGTGAGTTGGTGAGCTGAGCTTGAATTTAGATTTAAACTCATAAATTAAATGAGTTGAACTTGAGTTTAGATAAACGAATTTGGATTCTTTAAATTTTAAATTTGTACTTTAGAAGGTAAAGTGTGATCTTCTACCCTTGAATGATTTCTCTCTCATGTTTATTCTTGGTCTCACTTATAAAATAAATGGTGAGAGATAACACTTTATTCTCTAAAGTGAAATTCAAACTTTAGAAAATCCAAATCCTAGATAAACTCATCTCATTAGTTCATGAACTAGCTCGATTATATATATAATATTAAAAGTATAGATTAAATGTATATAAAATATGTGTATTAATAATTATATATATAATCGAACCAGCTTACGAACTAATGAGCTGAGCTTATTCAAGATCAAATTCGACTCATTTAATTTATAAGTTCAATTTCAGGCTCAAACTTAACTCATCAGCTCACAAACTTAGCTTATACAACCATTAACGAGTCGAACTCAAACTGACTCATGATCTAGCTTGACTCACTTCCCGCCCTATTTATATATAAGAACTTTGGTAATGGTATGTAACGGTTCGTGAGTCAAGCCAATTTAATTTTTCTAGTGTTGATTATGATCGAGCAAGCAACTCACCAGAATTTGTTGGAGTTGATATATTCTTTTTCTTTTATCTTTCCTTGCTTCTTGCGTTGTATCCAGAAAATGGACGACATTGTTGCTCGTTTCTTGTGCTTCATATCATTCCGAATAAGGTTAGGCTAAAAAATTTTGATATGAAAGCAAAATGAATGATATATTTTAATATGATAATTTTTTATGTTTTTTAAAATTGTGAGAGTACACAAATCAGACCTTCCGATTTATGTTTAAAAAGTTAAAAAAAATAGAGTACATAAATCGAAGGGTCTAATTTGTGTTAAAAAATTGAAAAAATTCAGAGTACACAACTCGAACCATGCGAATTCTTTGGTCATGAAATTTTGCTTCACAAATCGCATAGTCCGATTTGCAGCTGATGGAATTTGAAATCTCAAACGTGAAATTTGGACCATACGTTTTTTCTTGTTCAGGGTAATTATTTTTTACATTTTGAGGGACACAACTCGCAGGTTTCAAGTACTGCTTCCTCTGATCCCACAACGAGGTGAAGCACCCTCCTCCCCATACGCGAGTCCAATGCTGTCGTTCTTTTTACGCCATTAAACTTCCCCTTCTACGAGTTTAAAATATTTTTTCTTTTTTATAATAAAAAATTTAGATTAAGTTTAATTATTCTGTTGATCCTATAATTTCACAAAATATTTAATTAGGTCTTTATATTTTGTTCTTTTTAATTAGATCCCTGCACCAATTTTTTTTTTTTCAACTAGATCTCTTTTGATAGTAATTGGTTTAATTATATAAGAACTCAACTAAAAAAAATTAGTAAAGGAACTCAAATAAAAGAAAAAAAATTATAAAAATTCAATTAAAAAAA
>NC_029787.2:132455478-132466579 GCF_000816755.2 Arachis ipaensis | reverse complement strand
CGTTCTTCTGGTTGCATTTCTATATTTAATAGAATCTTTTTTCTCTCTTCAGATATAAGTTTTAATTATTGTCTTCTGTTTGTAGAATAACAATAATTTTAAAAGAAAATTGTACTTTCATCTTCTGAGAGATATTAAAATGACACTTTTTTTTATTTGTAAAATATATATTCTCTTCTTTTATAACTTTTAAAAAATTTTCTCTTTAATCCATTTTAAATTTTTTGTGTTAACTAATGTTAATTTTATCCATTTTTTAAGAAAAATAAATTATTTTTTTATTGATTGAATTATATTTTTCATAACATTTATAATTATATATTTATTATATCTAAAATTATATAATTATTCTAATAATAATTAATAAATACTAAATAAAATAATTTTTAATTATTTGTACTGATTTTTATTGTCTCCTAAATATTATTAAACACCAAAACATACGTAACAAAGACAGAGATGTACATAAAATAAAAAAATATATGTAGTATGTTAGTTGTTAAGACAATAATTAAAACAAGAGCTGGAATCTACGACTGGGATTTTTTCTACTGGTTTCTAGCAATTCTTTTTTTGTAAGTCAACACATTGAATACCATAAAGTCAACCATGGCAGCGTTTATTGTCTCTCAAAAAGAGAATAGGAGACAGATCGAGCCTGAAGAAAGTTAGATACTCTCTTTTGAAGATGATGACATCAAGAAAGGTTTGGAAAAATGCACAAAAAGCATGATAGAACATCTGATGAGTGCTATTTAGAGGCAATCGAAGGGTTTCAGATTTTAGGATCATAGAGGTAATTTGTTTCAATTCTTCTTTGATGATGAGATTGATGTGATTAGAATTAAGAAAGGGACTCTGTAGTTGTTTAAGAATTACATTTTGAATTTGTAAAAATGGAAGGATGATTCAAGTATAAATGAGAAGAAATAATTCGGCCTTGTACCTATCTAGATTCAACTTTGGAGATTGTCAGAGCAATGCAAGACCAAAAGTTTAGGCAAAACGATTAGAGAATCGATAGGAGAAGTGATGGATGTGGGTATTTTCGTTACGAGGGGAAAAGAGTTTTAAATCTTAAAAAACCAAGTAATGCTAGACATCACAAAACTCTTGAGAAGAGTTATGAAGATCGTAAGTAGTAATAATACAATTATTGATCTGAATCTCAAATATAAAAGGATCGATAATTTCTGTTATTGTTGTGGCTATTTGGGTCACAAAGTCAGATACTATAGTGATCATCTAGAGAAGGTGGCGAAGGGAGAAGTGGTGGAAGAAGGGTGGGGTGCATGGCTAAGAGCAGAACAGTTCAGAAGAAGAGTGGAAAAGTAGAAGGAAAACACCAATTATAACTGTCTAAAATCAAGAAAATAGGACATCCCAACACAAAAGAAGCCAATCCCAGTTAACCTACTTTGATAATTTTCTACTCTTTTATTACAAGAAAAGAATTCTCAACAGTAGAGCGAAGAGGAAGAAGTCCAAAGCCTAATAAAATTGTTGGAGTTGGGAGGAAATAAGGGGGGAGTAAGGAATGGGAGAAACCTTCAGGAAGCAAAGACAACACTCATAAGATAGCGGCTATCACGGCGCAAGACAATGTTGCAGAAACCTTTTTCTCATTTGGTGCCATTGAAGAGGTAGAAGGGAAGGGGGAACGTAAACGGCAAAGTCTAAAACAGTTAGCTAGAACAAATTTTCTCATAAACCTGCTACAGAAGTCAAAAGGAGGTTTGGAGGTACAAGGGGATGTTCTAGCACAAAAACATTGTCAGGAGAATATGGAGGAGAATTCTGAAGGAGAGGGTGCTACCTGTCAACTAGCACCCAAGGAGGGATGAAAATGATGATGTGGAACTGTCGTAGTTTGAAAAAATCCCTGATAGTTCACAACATAAAAGGGATTTACAAATTCTATTCCCCGAGGTTTTGTTTTTGTGTGAGACAAAGAACAATTCCTCAACTATGGGAGGAGTTCTAAAGAGAGTTAGTTTTAATTCAGTATTCACGGTTGACCCAATAGATCTATCAGGTGGATTAGTGGTAACTTGGGGAGATGGAATTAATGTTAAGATCTTGAATAGTGATGTTTTTTTATTCACTTCAAAATAGAAGATCAGCAAACTAGTGTAAACTGGGAGGTTATTGGAGTTCATATGCACATTGAAGAATCTGTAAGGGAATCACAATTCAATATAATTTTGCAAGTATTGGAGGAATGGATATTGGTTTTGAGGGAGACAAATTCACTTGTAATAACAAACAGTTTGGATGTAATTTAATTAAAGAAAGACTTGATAGGGCTTTGTGACAACTTATTGGAGAACCGAATTTCCTGAGTTTTTTGATGTACCTAGATAATTCGGGCTCAGATGATAGACCTTTAATGCTATGTTTGGGTAAGGAGGGAAGAAGAGTAAAGCAGAGATTTTGCTTTCAAGAAAGATGATGCAAAAATGAAAAAAGTCATTAATTTGGTAAAAAAAAATGCATGATCTGTTAATATTACTGGCTCTCCAATGTATGAACTAGCAGAAAATTTGAAACATTGTGGGCATAAAATAGTAGACTGGCAGAAACACTCCTATTTCAACTCACACCAAAACATTCTCAACCTCAAAATCCAGATCGAGACAGAAGCTGCAAAAGGGCAGCAAGCAAACAGAAATGCAATTCGGATTTTAGAGGAACTAAATGAAGCTATTGAGCAAGAAGACATGCATTGGAAAGAGAAGTCTAGAATACAATGGTTGCAATGGGGTGATAGAAACACCAAGTTTCTTCATTCCAAATGTCAAATTTGGAATAGGAAAAACAAACTCCAGGAGTTAGAGAATAGTGAGCGAGAGTTGGTGACTAAACCGAGTGATATTGCAGCAGTAGCCCAGCAGTATTTTGAAGACCTTTTTGCTACTTGTCAACCAAAGGACCCAAATGCAGAGCTAGATGGCATATCAAACAAAATTAACTCAAACACCAACCAAGCACTAACCAGAACTGTTTCAGAGGAGAAGATCAAGGCAGCAACTTTTTCCATTAACCCATTTTTAGCTCCTGGGGATGAGGGTCACTAGAAAATTTTTTTAATTTTTTTGGAGTACAATAAAAGGAGATGTGGTTCAGGCAGTAAAAAATTTCTTCTCTTGAGGTAAAATTCTTAAAGCTTTTAACCATTCACACATTTGCCTTATTCCAAAAGTATTGAATACTAGTAGCATGAAACAAGTTAGGCGGATCAGCTTCAGTTCTGTCTTTTACAAAATAATTTTGAAAATTCTGGTGCATAGACTTCAAAGAGCGATGAATAGAATCATTAGTGACTCACAGAGTGTTTTTATTAAAGGAAAATTGATTAGTGATAACATCTTAATTACTCATAAATTTATGTAGTTTTTTTAAAAGCAAGAAGTATGGTGATTATGATTTTACTCTTAAACTTGACATGAGTAAAGAGTATGACAGGGTGGAATGGAATTTTGTCTGGGCGGTGATGAGGAAGTTAGGTTTTTGTGAAAAATTGAGTACGACAGTTTTCTACTCTGTTACTGTGGATGGTCAATCTCATGGCTATTTTAGGCCATGTAAAGGGTTACGACAAGATGATCCTCTATCTCTCTACCTTTTCTTTTCTGTGCAGAGAGTCTCTACCATTTGCTCCACAGAGGAGAGCAGAGGCGGCAAATATCCGGTTTAAGACTGGATCAGAAATGCTCGAAGATAAGCCATTTATTCCTTGCAGATGACTCAATTATCTTTAGCAAGGCTACGGAAGAAAAGTGTCAGAATCTAATCTAGATTTTACAAGTGTGTAAGGAGCTCAGCGGTCAGAAGGTAAATCTAAACAAATCATCGATCTTCTTCAGTAAAAACACACCTATAGGGGTGGGGTATAATCTAGCACACATTCTTTAAATTCCTCATTTTGGTAACCAAAACAAATACTTGGGACTATCGGCGGTGGTTCAGAGATAAAAAAAAAAAGGTTACTTTTCACTACATCAAGGATAAGGTGTGTCAAAAGCTGAGTCACTGAAAGAGAACGCTACTATCGACAAGCGGAAGGCAAGTGTTGATCAAGGTCGTGGCTATAGCAATTTCGATCTATAGTCTCAGTTGTTTTAAGCTCCTGGAAACCTTAATTGAAGAACTTTAAAGAACAATTATGCAATTCTGGTAGGAACAAAGGAACTCAAAAAGAAAAATACAATGGATCGGGTGGAGGATTTCATGTAGGTCAAAAGAAGAAGGTGGTCTTAATTTCAAATATCTAAAAGCTTTCAACCTAGCAATACTAGCAAAGTAAGGTTGGAGACCCTTAGCAAGACCTAACTCTCTAGTTGCCAAAATTTTGCACAGTAAGTACTATAGATATTCAAATTTCATGAAAGCAAAGGTGGAGATCAACCCATAGTGGGGCTGCCGCAACATTATTAAGGGAAGGAAAGTTCTAGAGAAAGGAGCTCTACAGGAAGTCAGCAATAGTTTTTGTAACAACCCAATTTTTAGCGTGTCATGAGCACACTAAAAGATAAGTGTTACTAACTTGCCTCTCTTAACTTTAACTATTATTTATTATATAAGCATGAGTTGTTGTTAAAACGTGATCACTTTATCGGGGTGATTTTTTCTTTCTTTTTTGAAATGTTTGGTTTAGTAAATAGAAAGACATACACAAAAAAAAAATCACAAATAATAATAGATAAAGTAAATATAAATGATTACACATATTATCTATTCGTTACTGTGTTCAGCGTGATAAAAATTGGCTATGTCAGTGCTTCGGTGATGGAAAAAGAGAAAAAGACTAATATGATACATTTTTTTTAATTTAAAAGATTAAATTAATGCAATTAGAATCTCAAGAATTAAATTAATGCAATTCGTCAATCTCAGGTATTAAAGTGGGACTTAACTCTGTAAAACGCAAATTTTCCTCTTTGAAGCACAACCAATACACCACTAGTATAGCTATTGAATCAAATTCAATTAGAATATTAAATTTCACCAAATTAGAACACCAACTTCACCCTAGCATAACACTAGAAATCGTCTTCATATATATATGATCATGAGTTATCTACATAATTTCACAAACTCTTAATATTTGTTTTTTGAGTGAATACTCCATCCGGCCCCTGACAATTATCTCAAAAGGACAACGAGACCCAAAAAAAAAAAAACACCAAATCCGGCCCCTGATAATTTTTTTTTGGGACTGATTAGTCCCTGTACCAAAAAAAATAACATTAATTTTTTGTTGGCACAGGGGCCTCGTTGTCCTTTCAAGGTAATTGTCAGGGGTCGGGTTGAGTTTTTTTTTGTTAGGGGCCGGATTGGAGTTTTTTTTTTGTCAAAGGCCTCGTTGTCTTTCGAGATAATTGTCAGGGGCTGATTTGGGTTTTTCTCTTGTTTTTTCTTACCTTCTTGGCTTCCTGCCTTTTTGTAAAAAAAAAAAAAATAGAAAAACAATTTTATTCGTAATATAATAAAAATTCAAATGAACATGAACTTGGTCAAGGCTTTCCTTTTATAATTCAACTAATATATGGCTTTACTCTTTTTGGTCTGATTTACAAATGAAGGAAAAATGGGAATTAAAATTCTCAAAAGAATTCAAATCATTCATTTTTAGTTATTTCAAAGCAAGAACTAGAATTCAATTCTCGAGTGAATTCTAATTCCTAGTATTTCAAATCATTCATTTTTAGTTGTTCCTAATGTTACTATTTTTGTCTTGCAATTTCAGTCTTCTATTCGAATTTGAATAATCATCCAAAATGGACATTTCTAAAATTAATGAAATTCATGTTTAATAACCCTTTGTTAAGGTAGGTAGAGAACACATAGACATAGAAGAAACCAAGAAACCAAAAAGGCTAGACTTCAAACTTTCAAGTTACACCAATGTGGTGTCAAATGAGTTTCTCCCTGGAAAAAATCATATACATTACGTATATGTGTAATGGAGAAATCACAACTTGTAGTTGAAGATTTACTCCTATAACATCTAGTATATAGTTAGTTATTCTTAGTCGTCATCTAGTGTGTGCTAGACTCTACCCATCGTATATATTAATGTAGACTCTTCTAATTCCTGAATTTGTCACATCACTCGTCATATACTCGCACAACATCAAAGACTGGGCTCATACAAATAGGACAATTTTCTCCTTTCCATTGCAACTCATTTGCACACTTGAGACAAGCACACATGTGTCCACATCTGCAAAAATAAATTATAGGCAAAATTATTATATTATATCTATATTGTCTTTGAAAAAACAAAGACTAAGTTTCGGCAAATAAGCAAATAAATAAATAAATACCTGTAAAAAACTGCCTCAACTTTCCTCTCATTGCAAATGCGACATTTGCCTTTCTTTGAGGTATTATCGTTGAGTTTCTGCTCTTCTTCTTTCTTAGCTGTAAAATCATGTTACATATAAAGCATTGCATCAGTTCCTTAATTAATTATTGAGAGAGGTGGATACATATAATATTTAACAAACACAAATGAGTTGCAATATCATAGATACTTTTATTGACATTGTTACAAACACAGGGGAAAAGTTAATCACAAACCAGAGTAAACATCCTGGTTCTTGAATTGTTGCATTTGCATCTGCATCTGCATCTGCATCTGCATAGTGATGCAACTGTTAATGGAGTTCCTCAGCTCAGATATTTCGCGAAAGAGTTGACCCATTTGCCCTCTCATATCATACAAGAAATCCATTTCCTACAAGTGACAACAATAACATGTTATCCATCATCATCATCAAGAAGAGATTTAACTACTAACCCTAATTCAATTAATTAATAATAACTAACTAACTATGCAAGATTGAAGACTCACAATTGAAGATGGAGTTGAGGAGGATGAAGAGAATTGGCGCCTATGCTGACAAGAACACTCCGATTGAGGAGGCGGTGGTTGAGGTTGTGATGATATATATGTAACCCTATCATACTCATCGCCGGTTAATTCACCGTCTTTGTAACTCCATGAACTCACAGGGGAAGGTGTATGAAGCGTTGGCGAAGAGTTACTTGAACAATCACTCGATTCATGATCCGAATCATTGTTAATGATACTCGTTCCCTTTCCTTCTTGATGATTATTTATCCTCTTCTCTTCTTCATTACCTCTCGCTTCCTCGTCTCTGCCACTTTCTTGAGGACTGCCACTCGAATTCAGGCGCTGTTTGAAAAACTCCATTAATCGACGGTGCCTTCTCTCTTCATAGTCATCGTCGTCACCGTCGTCACCCTGAAGTGTTCGTGATATCGATCCAGTTCGAGACATCATTAATCTATCTATCTTCTCGCGGAACTCGGCGGTAGAAAGGAAAGTGGAAACTGTTTTTCTGCAAACATACACAAGGTACTTGAATGCATTAATCTCATTGAATTAAAAATAGTGATGAATTTCATAGTTTAATTATGTGTACCTTTGAAGGAGATTGCGGATTTCGTCATTGTCCGAACCATAGCCAAGCATCTCCCTATACCATTCTTGACGACGTTCTTCCCAGTAGCTTCTAGGTCGAGAAATAGGACTGATCCAATCATAACTACTATCTTCATCATAGGTTTGGTCATCGATCTCTTCCTCTTCCTCTTCGATTTCATCGTAACAGTTTTCGGTATACTGCTGCTGGTTAATTCCATTCTCCTTTTCTGATGTATGATTGTGACAAGCTTCAGTAGTATTAGTATTAGCAGTAGGGGAATATTTCTGTTCACTTGTCTCTACGTTATGATCAGATTTATTTGCATTTGAATCAACCATTGGTGAAGGCGTGATAGTAATTTCTTTTGTAACTTCATCATCATCATTTTGAGAATCCAAGCTCTGTCCTTGGAATGTGAGATATGAACTTGAATGATCTAATTCCTTGTTATTGGAACTAGCCTGCAAGATTGCGTTCTGTTTAGGTTCTGTCATGTTAGTTGATACATTTCTATGATTCATTCCTGGATCTGAAACTCTTGTTGGGGCTGGAGATTTATGCTTAATTCCTGTGCCAAATCTTTCCCTGCATTTTCATTTGAAACAATTACAATTATAGAGTTCATTTATGGATCTCACGATGTTCATGAATGCAACAAAATATCAAAACATTTGATAAGGGATTGTCATACCTTATCTCCTTAATTGCATATCCTTGTGGTTGGTTGTTCTTGTTCATCTTAGATATTGCTGATTGATCAAAAGCTTCTGCTACTCCGCGTTGTAACAATCTTAGTTTCAGCACTGACTGCATTGATAGTAGTTTAAGGAAACAAATTGCAATGGAAAAATCATAACACTGTCCTGCTTCTTTTGCAATAAAATCAAGTACCAAACGAACAATAAACAATGGAACGATACTCTTTTTTTGGTTTTTTAGATATACCTGAATGCGACCTCTTTGTGTGAACTTGGAAACTGGAGCCCTCAATGCAAGGTCCTTAAGCTCTCTATAGCGATCATTCTCAAACTGCAACAACAAATCACTGAATGCGCGGCGTCCCCTAATGCGCGGGCTACCTGGGACCGGAGATACTGGAGCCTGAGCCTGAGCCTGAGCCTGAACCTGAGCCTGAGCCTCATTGTTGTAATGGTGGAGCCTTTTCTCCCATATCCGAACAAGAGAAGAAGCCGCGAGGTGCGAGATATCAGCTACAGATGAAGAGTCATCATTAGGAGCACAAGATTTGGAGGACCTCAAAACAAAACTTGAACACCTTAGAGGATTCTCCTTATGATTATCATTATGATGATTATTATGATGATGGTCCTTAACTGTTGCTGAGTGCCTTGGGCTCATCAGCGCAGACAGCGAAGAATCTTCTTTTTCATTGACTGAAACATGATTCTTTTTTAAGAAACCAAGAGTTCCAAGGTTGTTCCTAGAAACTCTTGAGACCCAAGAATCATCAAGATTGTCCTGTTCAAAGTTCTTGATGTGCTCATGGCATGCAGCACCAGGAGAAACACAACCAAATTGAAAAGGAGCAGCAAATTGAACTTGCGATGATGCCATCTTTTTGTCTTAGCCTTACCCCTTTGATCCTTATTTAAACCTTCAAACAAAGATGAAGCAAGGATCAAAAGGCTATATTAATTTGTCCCTATAAGAAAGAGAGGTAATCCATTGCAATAATAATATTGAAAGTATAGATGTATTTATTTCAATCTCTTCAGTATAAAAGATTTCTTAAAACTCTGAATGGCTTGAATCAGAGAGAACGAAGGTATTAGAGTATATAGAGTAATGGAGAATTGATGTTTCTTCCACAACATCATATAGGGGTTAAGGGTTAAATTTAGAGCTGGGTGTAACTCATTCTTGTTTACTATGGTTATATTTAGTATGCATCACGGGGTATGAGCTAAGAGAGAGAAATTAGAGAGGAAAGAAACAAGCTTCGTTTCTAATTTGTTTGTTTTTTACTTTGATTATTGTTGTAACTTGTGCATCTTTTGCCTAAAATTAGAGGAAATGCTGGCGGACAGTTATTTGCATATATGTTGGTTGAACTTTGAACGAATACCCTATTATTAGTTTGTCAGACTTTGTGTTTTTGAGATTTTGGGATGGTTTGTACTTTGTAGGTAGGTCTATTATTTGCTTTTTTTTTTTGGGTGAGATAAAGAGAAATAATTTTGAGGGATATGAATCATATGATTAGTGAAAGTTTGAAAGATATTTTACACTGTCAATAGTAAAATAAACGTATTTTGTCTCTGTATCACCTTTTATTTTTAGTAGTTATAGAAAAGTTAATTTCATATAATGACATGAAAAATACATTGATATTTCTTATTATATTGGAAAAAAATGCTAACAATGTGATATGATCAAATTCTAAAAATAAAAAAGAAAACTATTATTTAAAAAGTTTAAGAAATCAATAGACATCTTATGATATATATAGCAAACTGTCTATAATGCAAACTTTTTTTTCTTAACATTTATTATCAATTAGCTTTTTTTGTTGTTTTTCCTCCTTTTTTTATATTTTTTATTTTTCCTTCTTCTACTATATATTTATAAGTTGTTTGTTTTTAATGTCCAAATAACAATTCGGTCTAAACAAAATTCGCAATTTGATCTTATTAATGCGTAAATAGGATATAATTCGATAACTTTATAGATTAACTTTATATCTACAGATAAACATCACGTATATACATACCAGATCCATAAACACCCAAGTAAAAAAGGGAAGAGTTTTACGTGTATTAAGAATATTGGTATTCTAGTTATTTTAACTGTTGATCTAAATTATAAAAAATATATAATATATATTAATTAAAAGCAACGGTTAATACAACTGGAATACACTTAAAATTTTTTCCAAAGTATGTGATTTAACATAAGTAACAGTGCATTAAAATTGATTTTTTTTTTCTAATTAGAAAAAAGTGGTAATAATATAGAGTGGCCAAGAATAAGAAAGGCAAAGGAAAGGGAAGTAGAGAAGAGAGTAGTGACAGAGAAAGAGAAGAAGAATGCCGCTAAGCTCGACGGCGATCGGAGCCCTATTGGGTTTGGGCACTCAGATGTACTCCAATGCCCTCCGCAAACTCCCTTACATGCGCCGTATTAACATTCTCCTCTCTCTTTTCCTCTAAAACCTTCTCTCTCTAGAAAATTTCCTTTTTCACCGACTCTGTTGTTGTTGTTTTTGTTGTTGTAGATCCATGGGAGCACGTGTTGGGAATGGGTCTGGGCGTTTTGTTTGTAGACCAGCTCTTCAAGTGGGAGGCCAAGGTCGAACAAGACCTCGATAAGATGCTCGAGAAGGCCAAGGCCGCTAACGAAAGACGTTATATTGGTATTTTAATCTCCTCCAATTATCATTCAATTCAATTTAGGGTTTTCCCCTCTTTTTCTTCATTCCGCCAACCTGAATTTATACACCATTTGTGTTTTCAATTTCGTTGCGTTGTTTCTTTCTCTTGATTGTATTCTCTCTTCTATTTTTTATTTTATTTTAAATTATATTTGTGTTTGTTGTTTGGGTTGAATTTGTGGGAACTAGTGGCGCTGTTCCTAGGGGATTTGTAAATTGAAGTGATAATGATTGCTGTTTGGATTGATGCTGT
>NC_029787.2:132450285-132455459 GCF_000816755.2 Arachis ipaensis | reverse complement strand
TTGATTTATTATTTTCTCTTTTGGTTTGAGTAAATTTCCACAGTTTTGAGCTTGGGTTAGTGATTAGGTAAAGACTTCAAGGATTTGATCTCTTGAGTACTGCAACTAACCACTTTGGGGGTGTCTTAGCGGGTATGGAATGTTGAGTAAAGTCTTATTGGAATCTGGATAAAATTTTGAAATCATCCTAATGAATCAGCCTCCTGATCCTCTTGGTACCGACTGAAGAAAGTATGAAATGGTTTTTGGATTCTGTTACTCTTGAAGATGTTAAATCCTTTTAGTTAACTCATGTAGGAATTATGTTTTGTACACTACTACACTCCCGGGGAAGAAATTTTTGTTTTAGATACTCTCAGATAAAGATTACCTCAGTGCAGTGTGGCAATTTATAAAGATAGTTAAACCAAAATGAGATTATGCAAATTAAATGCAAATCTAAAACTTGCATGGCTAATGCTGCATGATGTTGTTCATTATGGAACATTAGTCATCTTTGCAAAAGAATCTGATTACCCTAGGGATATAGTAGCTTGAATATTGTGGAGTTTTTCTTTTGTAATAGATCCTGGATGCAACATTAGGAGTTAGGACACAACAGGAAAGCAAGATACTTTGAACATGTGGTTGTTTCAATCATGGAGAAAATCTGGAGAGTGGAGAATACTTTCACTGGTTTATCTAGTTTGTCTGAGGTTTTAGAGAACTGATTAATTCAGCAAGAAATTCCATTTATTCGTATTGTGTAATCAATATTCTTGTGCTTCTTATGATGTGTTCCGTGTTTCTGGATTGTCATTTCCTCACTGCATTTATTTATCTGTGGTATTACATTGCAGATGCAGATGATGACTAGTGCAACATTAAGGTTTGCTGAGTTTTTGTGAAGAAAATGAAGAAATGTGTTGGACCTGTTCCCTTTGTTTTATGATTTCATGTTGCTTTATTTCTAAGGCTGTTATAGCTTTTTCATGCTGGTATACCTGTTTTGAGTAGAAGGTTTGGGAAGCAGTCAAACCTGTAAGAAGGTTTCGTGAATAATAAATTCAATCGGAATAACTTTCTTAGCTGTAAGGATCATAGTAACTGTGACTTCAGTATCTATCATTGATGTTTTCATACCATATGCTACTGTGATTTGACTCTTGATAATCGTCTTGCTAACAAGTTTAGGGCACTTGATATGGATTTAAAAAGGAAAAGATGAACTGAAATAATGTTTTAAGCTGCATTAGATGTTCTACAATAATATGCTATTCCTAACTCACGTGACAAACCCTTTTGTTTAAGCCATAGAAACCGTTAAATTCGTAATTTTTTGAAGTTTTGGTTGGCTTGGGTTAAAAAATTATGCTAGGTAGGAGTTGGTTAATGTCTTTGCTGTTATGGTAAACACTTGCCTTGATGTTGTTTTAACTTTTAAGAAGAAAAATTGGACCACGTCGATATTGATTAATTTGCACTTCTCTTCTTTTTTGAAGCAATTGATATAACCGATGATGTTTTTCTTAGCAAAATTAATTCCATTTACTTCAATCATGCGAAGGGTATTCTGCTTTCAAGATTGATATTAGGCTGCGTAATAGAATAGTATGACATAATGCAAAATGTCCAATTTCCAATTTGGAATTAGCTTTTTAAATGCAACAATCTGGTTTAAGTACTAAAGTTAAGCAAAACTAAATCATTAGTAGAATTTAACGGTATGTGACCGGTTTTTGCTGGCTGTTAAATCTAGAGCATCTAAACAATAAGGGGGAAAAAAAAACAGGAAAACAAGGGGAAAAAACCCGAAGCACTAAAAGCAACGATCCAAATCCAGAGGCATATACTCTGCATTATATTTGGAATCAAGTTTCACTTGAATTTGTACTGATCCAAATTCATCTTATCAAACTGGGCCATCCTGTTGTTGAATACATGGAGGAGAAGATCACATACTTTCCGGGAGGATGGCCTCTCCTGTGGTGTAGTTTTGGTGCACTGCAATGCTACCTCAAGCACTTGGAATGCCGCAAACTCTTCAGCAGGCAACAGAGGTTTCAGCTCAGGATCTATCACCTCCTCGCGTGCAGCGCCATGCATATCCATGTGCATCTCCACCCATCTCACCATATCCATCTCTGCTCCAAAAGTTTCATCTGTTGGTGTTTTACCACTAACAAGCTCCATAAGCACAATTCCCATGCTGTAAACATCACTCTTTTCTGTTGCACGTAGGGAGTATGCGTACTCTGAAGCAATTCAATGCTAACAAAATAAGTGATGGAAATTAAACATAATTGAAGCAACTCTTAAATAAGTTTTTGGTTCAGTACCTGGAGCCATGTAGCCGTAAGATCCTGCAAACAGAGAATTAGACTCGGTTCTGGAGTCATAATTCTCGAAGATTGCTTTTGCAAGTCCAAAATCTCCCAAGTGTGCTTCCATTTTGGAATCTAGCAATATGTTGCTGGATTTGATATCCCTGTGAATGATCTTTGGCACACAATCATGGTGGAGGTACTCCACTCCTTGAGCTAGTCCCACTGCAATTCTGAACCTTGTCTCCCAATCAAGGCTCCTCTTCACTTTGCTGGCCGTAGCTGGCTTCCCATGAAGCCAATCCCATACACTCCCATTCTCCATATACTCATATATCAACAGATTCCAAGCTGCTCCTTTGTTTGCATTATTGCCACAGTAACCTATAAGCTTCACAAGATGCCTGTGCCTTGTCCTCCCAAGTGTCTTAACTTCTCTTATGAAGCTTTTGTTCAACAGAAAATCATCTTTCGCTGAAATCTTCTTGACAGCCACTGTATCTCCATTGGCCAATTCAGCTTTGTAGATTGTCCCTGACCCCCCTGAACCAATCTTGAATTCATCGCTTAGATTGTTTGTTGCATCCATGATATCTTCCCACCTGAAATCTCGATTTCCAGCAGGGTTGAGTTGAAACAGCGGCCTTCGCTGTGCTTGTGATGAAGAGGAGGAGTACACATAATTCGCTTCACTGTCTCTCTTAAGATGTTCTGGTTTGTTTCTGAAGAAGGCTCTGAATGCAAGTATAAATAGCGCAACTGCGGCTAGAGTTGAAATGGCAGATATTACCACTACTGATGGTGCATTTAGGCCTGATTGATCTCTGCTGGAAGCATCATCACTGTTGCAGTGATCAAGAGGGCTTCCACAAAGCTGTTGGTTCCCTTCAAATGCCTCGTCTGGCCAATGAGAGAATTTCCTGTCCAATTTTCCTTGAAGGTTGTTGTAGGAGAGATCAAGCACTCCCAAACTGCTCATGTCACCAACTTGTGGAGGGACTTCTCCAGTGAGTTGATTGTGGGAAAGATCAAGTGCTTCCAATTTCAACAGATTCCCAAGAGAAGCTGGGATTTCACCTGAGAGATTGTTGTAACCGAGGTCTAAACTGGTCTGGAGATTTTGGAGTTTTCCAATTTCTGTTGGAATCTCACCATTGAAGCTATTATTAGATAGCTGCAGCTCATAAAGCTTGCTCAACTTGCCTATTGCTGCAGGGATCGGTCCAGATAACTTATTACGGCCAAGTCTGAGAACGGTAAGGGATGCAAGATCACCAACTTCAGCTGGGAGACTAGCATTGAGAGAATTGTCATTCAGGTCAAGAACCAGCAATTTGGAACATCTGAATAAGCCTAATGGAATTGGTCCAGAAAAATTATTGAAGGAAAGGGTAAGCTCCCCAAGCTGAGGCAAACTTCCAACCCAAGTTGGTATTTGGCCAGACATAGAATTATTGTGTAAATGAATTTGAGACAGTCTGTTGCATAAAGAGAGCTCATCCGGTATTGGTCCAGTGAGTGCATTCCCTGAGAGGTCTAACAGTGTCAACTCATGGATCTTTCCCAATGTCCTTGGAACTTCACCAGAAAATCTATTGTTACCTAATCTTAGCCTCTCAAGTGAGGGTGAATTTCCTAATTGGGGAGGAATTTCACCATCAAAGGCATTGTTCGTGACATCGAAGGAAAGAAACGATCTAGAGCTACACAATGCAGTCATACTACCATTCAGTCTGTTCTTAGAAAGATTCACTCTGGTCAAGTTTGCTACATTTGTGAGTTGGTGAGGGAGGTTACCTTCAAGAGAATTGTTGTAGAGCATCAACTGTTCCAATGACTTGAGGTATCCAAGTGTTGCAGGGATTCCACCTGAGAGTTGATTATCTGCTAAATCCAGAATATTCAGCTTATGACAGTTACCAAGTGTGGCAGGAATTTCACCAACAAGGTCATTCTGCCTTAGGTGAAGGAAATTCAATTTTTTCAGCCTTCCAATGGATTTTGGAATTTCACCACTGAAATGATTCCCATAGAGATCAATCATTTGCAAGCTGGAACAGTTCCCAATCTCCATGGGTATATCCCCTGACAATTGATTATCATAAAGATACAAGATTTCCAACTCCCGAAGCATCCCAATCTCTTCAGGCAGAGGACCCTGCAAATTGTTGTGGAACAATGCAAGTATCTGCAAGCTACTGAGGTTTCCAATTGAGGGAGAAACTGAACCAACCAACGTGTTGTTGTGGAGCAAGAGATCAGTTAACCACAGCAATCCATAAATTTCAATGGGAATGGACCCATTGAGTGAGTTGTTGGACAAGTCAAGTTGTTTCAGTGACTGGCATTGGCCCAATGAAGATGGAATCTCACCATGAATTCCAATATCAGACAGAAACATATGCTCCAACTTTGTTGCGTTGGAACATATGTTTGTTGGAATGACACCACTAAGATTGTTGTTGCCAGAAAGAACCAAAAAAGATAGCTCACGCATGTTCCCCAATTCTTCTGGGATTCCGCCACTGAGCTTGTTCATTGACAAGTCGAGAGTTTGAAGGTTCCCCAGTTGAGATAACGATGGTGGAATAGCACCCTCGAGTTGGTTCCCCATGAAATTGAGGTAAACGAGATCACTCATCTCCCCGAGTTGACTCGGTATCTCCCCTGACAAGGTGTTGTTGGCGAGGTTGAGAATCTGAAGGGTCTTGAGTTGACTCAGTTCACTCGGGATTGACCCGTTGAGCTTGTTGTTAGCTGCGGTGAAGACAGTGAGGCTCGTGCAGTTTCCCAACTCGGCCGGAATCGGTCCCATTAACTCGTTGTCCTTAAGTATCAGATTCTCCATATTGCTGAGTTGGCCGAGTTGCG
>NC_029787.2:132443189-132450276 GCF_000816755.2 Arachis ipaensis | reverse complement strand
TGCCCGTTAGTTCGTTGTCACCGAGTCGCATGACTCGGAGACTGGTGAGCAAGCCCAACTCAGTGGGGACATGACCTGTGAGTTGGTTAGAGAAGAGAAGCAAAGATTCCAATGAAGTGAGGTTAGAGAGATTAGGTGGAATGGGACCGTTGAGGTTGTTGGAAGAGAGATCAAGGTGGTGCAGGTTTCGTAAGAGAGCGAGTGAGTGTGATATTGACCCGGTGAGCGACGAGTCAGAAAGGTTGAGACTCACCACTTGCAATTCCGAGTTAGAGTTAATGGATGATCCGCATGTTACTCCTCTCCAACTGCAATAATCTTTGTTTTCCTCTGACCAATCACTCAGAACGTTTTCTGGGTCTTGCTGGAAAGATTTCTTCACTTCCAAAAGCACTCTGAGAGTGGTTTCACTGTGCAATGATGATGAGTTTCCTATGATCATGGTGGAAGAAAACAACCACAAGAGGATCATCACAGCACTTGAAACCCTCCTCATCCTGAATCAAGCTTGCAACGTAAAAGAAAAAGGGTTGTATGTGTTCTTAAAGTTTATGATCAGAGGATGTCGATGGATGCATGGCATGCATTTGCAGAAACTGGAAAGCACTGGAATGAAGAATGGGTGGAGCATGCAGAGGAAGCTTTTAATGAAGACCACAAAGTCAAACATACAGCAGCATGGGAAATATAATGTACCAGAAAAAGAGTCCAATAAATATCGGAAACAATGCAATGGAACAGTAGTTGACTGCTGCATTAATTTTTAATAAACCATTAAATTATCAACTAATTTTGATACTTAATAGAGTAGAACACAAAAAGAACCCATATTGAATTGAAAAATAGTAATAATGAAGTCACGAAGATATGGGGTTAGAAGAAGAGGATATACAGTGGTTGGGTGAGGCAAGGAGGAACAGGTGAAGTGGGTTTGCTTGCAATTGCATTGCTATAAGTGTCGTAGCTCAAAATGAATCAAAAAGAAAGTGAGCAGTTCAATTTCCCTTTCTTTCCAATTCCAAATTCCAAAACTTTGTTTCAAATTTGTAGCTTTTAATAATCTCTTACAAAGTCAAACAGCGTTGTCATAAATTGTTAAGTTCTCTCAACCAACGCTCACTTTTCCTTATTCAGACATAAAATCAAATGTATAATATTAATGGGATACTACTATACGTAGTACTGTTTTCTTGTCAATCATTTTTGGTGAGTTACCAAATCGGTGTGTCCTTATGCAGGGATTCGTCTTTTTAATTGGTTGCACGTAATACGTAACCCATTTTGCCTACTCCAAAACCTCTGCTTTTTTTCTGTTTTTGTGACTCAATAATGTTACTCTTGTCCAAATTAATCATAAAGATATTGTTCATTAATGTTTCTTATACTCTTTTGCTTTGTTCATGTCTGTCACCCCATGCCAATCCAAAAGCTTACGAGGAATTTTTAAATTTGGTTTGGTTTCATAAGTCAAACGACATTTGTTTCTTTAATCAATCAGGATAGCTAGAGTGTGAACTTTCATTATTCCGGTTTAATTTTTTGGTTTAAATGATGGTTCAGAATACGAAGAATACAAGAAGATTCTCAGGATTTAGTATTTTTGGTAAAATATATTTTGTTTGTCTCTGAAATTCGATAAAAATTTTAAAAATATTCATAAATTTTATTTTGTTTTAATTTTGCCATAGAAGTTTTCAATTTAGATCAAATATATTTCTAATGATTAATTTTTCAAAAAATTTAAGACCAATTCAACAATAATTTCAAAAGAACAACTCTAAACACAAGCAAATCAAGCATAATTTTCATGCATTATTGTTAGATTGACTTTAAATTTTTTGAAATTTTAGCCGTCGAAATTATATTTGATACAAATCGAAAACTTTGAGACAAAATTGAAACAAAATAAAACTTAAGAGTATTTTTGAAACTTTTACCAAATTTCAGGAACAAAAAGTATACTTTACCTTTTTTCTCTTTTATGAGAAAAGGACAAACAGGTCCTTGACCTTTTGTCCCGCGGACATTTTTGTCTCTGACCATTGAAAAATACTTTTAAATCCCTGACCTTCATAAAATATTATGACAAATAAATTAATTAAATATGTCAAGTTATTTAATAATTTTCAAAAATTATTCCCGTATGAAAATATCAACATACAGTCATCTTTAATATAATACATAATCAACCATCTTTTCTAACCAAATTGGATTGGAATTTCGAATGGTAGTATTGTTACTATACGTGTATAGTGAAACCGTGTTTTACTTGAAATGGAACACAATTGATCTTTCTATGGGTGGTATAGCTAACATGATCAGTATTGTGATGATACATATTAACTGCTAATTACGAATCTGCAGCAAAGAGAGTTGAAGTATGGAACATTGTATCATATCAGTTTTTATATCCTGTATTTGAGCGTATGCTTATTATTATTGCGTTCAATTAAATATCTTAATTGTAAAGTAGTATATTTTGTCTTTTTCTGTGGTATGGTTCAACACCAGTGTAATAATCAAAAGCTCCTTAACGTCCTTTCAGCATTTCACAAGAAAAATTGGATGGGTGGTTTGGCTTGTTTTAGTATAATCATGGCAGTGGAATATACATTTTGGTTGGTCATAGAACACATATGATTATCTCGCCCCATATCAAAATATTCTCCCGTGACTAGAAATTGATTTTTGTATGGGTGGATAGTTTTATGAATTTAAACATTATTGGTGTCATATACTAAGGAGAAAAATATTATACAAGGTAATGTTAAAAAAATTTTACACGCAATTTGACTAATAATGCATGAGAACATAAATAAAATATTATTGCAATTTTGCATATTATTACATGACTTATGATCGATTCAATATAAACCAGCCGTACGTTTTAGATGCTTATCCAAGAGAATATGACAAATCCTTTCTTAAAATAAGCAATCAGAATGTGATAGACTATTGAAAGTTTATTCACATAATAATATACAAACTAATTTATTGGAAATAATTTGACCCTTCTTATTAAATATATAATTAAAAAAAATATCTCAATATTTTATCCAAAATAAAGCTGGTATTATCATCTCACCTACCAAAAGAGAACCTCATTCGCATAGCTTAATTGTGATAATACAGTAACATTATTTTTTTTAGGTAAAATATACAGTAACATTATTTTAAAAATACAATATTGGTTTTAACTTGCATCGCGTAAATTAATTAAAAACGTTTTGTTATTTTGGTCATGGAAACGTTTTTGTTAAAAGTTTTCCGGAGAAAAAAGGAGTCATTTTGGTCCAAAAGAGAGAGGATTTTTATTTCGCCTTCGTATGGTGTTTGGTCAGGAAAGCGTTCTTGAATTGGGCTCTAATTAGCGATCTTGGTTATGTTGTTCATTTTGTTTCTCTTTTAAGCCTTCTATGATTATGTTTTTTTGGTATTTTATGATTATATTTACGTGAAATAAGATTTTATTAATTAATGGGCCTTGGTCCAATGTTTATTTTTTTAGATACTGATAAAATTTTAGTCTATCACTCGGTTATTAGATTAAAATATATAGAGTATAAACCAACTTAGTTGGTCTGAGTGGTTAGTTCACTCGTCCGATTAAAATATATAGAGTATAAACCAACTTGGCTGGTCTGAGTAGTTAGTTCACTCGTCCGCTTAAGTAAGTGTCGGAGGTTCGAATTCCACCTTGATTAGCGAGCACCAAAATTCCATGTCCAAACAAATTAGCTATGATGGTATCTACTTCAACCAAAAAAAAAAAAAATTCTCACTAGTCACTTATTTGATTTCTTATAGTCTTCTTCTGTGTCCAACCATTCAACTTCAACCTCATTGGATGACACCAACTTGGATAATCTCCTTTCCTTTGGTGCTACCAAAACCTGTCCACAATTTGAGTCCATCCTCCACAACAAGCTCAAGCAATTAGCTGCATGCAGCTCTCAAGTGGTTGCATTTTCATGATTGTTCTGTCAGGGTAAATACTAAAACAATATAGCATCTTAATACAACTGGGAGAGTACATCATAACTAAATAAGGTAATCATTTATTTGGGACATGATGGAAGTGAGAGGAATGAGAGGGTTTGAAGTGATTGATGATATAAAGGAAGAGTTGGAGATGCATTTTCCCAAGACAGTGTCATGTGCAGACTTCTTGACAGATGCATCAATGGAAATGCCACTGTTCAATTGGCCAGTTCCCTATGGAAGCAAACATGCATGGATTCTTCTTCATTGCCACTGAACCTGATCAATTGGTTCCCATGGCCCATGAAAACATTACTTCCTTGCTTGAGTTTCTCCAATCCAAAGGCATCAATGTCCTTGACTTATTATTAACTAAATCAAAACTTTGTTACTTACACTTATATATCTATTTGAAACTACATATCAACTCTCTTTGTGATTTAGACAAAATTATACTCAATACTTATGTAATTTGTAAAATACAAAATATAATAATAAGAGAAGTTAGTATAAATATTCTGATCCTAAGACTTCTCCCATTGTTTCTGCACTAGCTTCAAGCACCAGTTTGCTGTGTGAATGGTAAAGCTTGGCAATGTTGGAGTTCTCAATGGCCAGGATGAAGGGGTCAATGGTTACTGATTGATGATTCTCTGTTATGCTTTAAACAAACTCTTTACTTTGTACTTGTGGTCTTGTGAATCATACTTATTATTCTTTCATATAAATTAGTGATTGAAATTGTTGCATCAAAATGTTATGCATCTCCTCCTCTTGCTGTAGCAGTTATGACTTTAGAAAATACAAACTGTGTGAATGAGTGACAGGTTGAGAAAGAAAAAAAAAAACGTTATGCAAGTGAAGTGTGAATTAAGAAGTAAAGTGGAATAGAGTTCATTTTATACAATGGCAAAAAAACAAGTTAAAAAGTAGAGTGTGAATTAAGGAATATCTCTCTTTTTATTTTAAATATAAAGTCAAAATAACACATTTCCATGGTAAAAAAGCTGTGAATATATGGTCCCAACATCCTAAATTGGTGGTGCATTGTTTCTAGGATGTGCCTTCTTGGTACTGCTTAATGTAGATACCATTTTCCAATTATCAGAAAGAAGCTAAATATGTCCATGCTGATCTTGTCATCAATCCCTCCTTTCCTTTTTCATACACTTAAAATACATAACTGAACCTTTTTCTTCATTTATATAAACCACAACATCTTCCCCCCAACACTTAATTCACTTTCTCTTTTTATTTGTCACCTTGAGCTCCAAAAAGATTCACCAATCTTTGATGATTTTTTTTAATTATAAGACAGTTCTCTTCTTTTTTGCATGGCTTGTGATGCAGCATATCCTTCTTCTTCCTTGTCCACTTGCATGATCTTCTTCTTCTTCTCTTTGCTCTTGGTTTCTCACTTCACTATGGCCATGTTAGAACACAGCTTCCCTACTCCTTTGAGTTCTAACCAAGAGGGTGCTAAGGAGAACACCATGGTAGCTGCTTCAGCAAGAGAAGGTGGTAGAAGTAGTACACAGAGTTCTAGTAAGGTCATGGCTCTAAGAGAAAGTGGCAAAGGCCTTCAAGTGCAGGGTCCAAGGGAAGGGCGCTGGCGAGCTCCACGGCCGCCATTGCAACGGCGAAACAGGTTCTTCAATGTCAGTGAACATGAAGTTCCCAGTGGTCCAAATCCCATTTCAAATAAGTAAATTCAGTGACAGAAGAACGAAGAAACAGAAAATTATAATATTAGCTTCTAGAGTGGTTTATGGCTTATTGGCTTCAGGTTTTATATTTATTTTTTCTCCTTCCTTTTTTGTTTTTGTTTTTGTTTATATGGTTTGGGGTGAGTTTAACAAGTGTCTTGAGATAAAAGTATAAAGAGATTGAAACAGAGATACAACACTGAAGCTATGTCTTTGTTTTTATTTATTTTTCTATCTTAGTTATTTTTCAAATAGATTTAGATCTCTTTATATCTCTGTATTTCTATCATAAAACAGTTTCTAAACTATGCATAACGAGTAATTTGGACTTTTAAAGCTTCAGAGAAGTTTGATATCAGTGAAGACTGTGTTATCTTCACAAATTGCTGATTATAGCATGACCATGATCATGATCATGATCATGTACCAATCATTTAAACATGAGAGCATATATGAGGTTCAATACTATTTGTCATAATTATGTTGTGCTATGTTATTGGATAAAAAGTAATAAGGAAATGAAGGAACATGATTATTCAATTTTGCAACATGAACGTTTTTGGTTGCTTTTGTTATTGGAGTTGAAGAAAAAGGAACAAGAAACCTCCCACAAACACCATTGTTTTGCGTGAAAAAGGTTCATAAGGATTTGGCATCCAAGGCATTAGTAGTGTCAATAATCATAATAGTAACCAATTTTCCCTTAACATCCCAAACCACATTCATCATTTCTCTCTGGATATCCCAATAGTACCCTTTGTCCCTTTCCTTTAAAAATGAAGCAAAACCATTGACTCTAATACACGTCTCCATGCAGTTTATCTTTTATGTCAGATAGTGCTAGTACATTAGAAACTGACAAACTTAATTGGAATAATTATGGGGGGGTAATTTTTCACCACTTTGTCTAGTAGATAGTAGATGTATGTATAGGATTGTTGGTTGTTTTGTTTAGTTCAGACTTTCAAAATTTTGGGACAATGCTACCTAGATTTATAAAGTACTAATCATCACAATTTGTCTTTTTGCATATTTTGATGTGTTTGTAGCACGGTCCCAGTTTCACTAGGTAAATACAATATCGAATATAATGGATGTTATTTTGTAAGGCATGGAACACATGATTTGGCCTTCACTTTTGTGTTCAAGGGGTCTTTGTTGCTTTAATATGTTACTTTAAGCTGTATATTACTTGTATTTATTCTTTACTGCAGAGATGAGTCAATTGATAGTGGATACAAGTAACACAGCTTAAGCTTATTATTAAGATTCAATTTCACTGCCTTATTACAAGATTATGGCTCTTGAAAATGCTTGTTTAACAAAATTTAAAGAAGGAAAAAAAAGGAAAAGGAAAAGAACAACAATAATATCTGGTTGCCTGCTTTTCAAAAGCAAAA
>NC_029787.2:132426450-132443114 GCF_000816755.2 Arachis ipaensis | reverse complement strand
TGTTTACTTTATGTGGTTATTACATTTGAACTTTGGAGTTACAGTGTTTATCAAATTAAAAACTGAATGCATATACACAACATACTAATTAGTATTACTCAGTCATGAACTTATCACTTATGAGGCAAGTGTTACTTGAATGATTAAATTTAGATTTGCTCATCCATGATAGATATATAGATTAGACTGATGAAATATTATCACTTAGTAATGAAATGATTTATGATCTATCAATAAACAATATACATGTAAGCATCAAGCTCCACCAAAATGAATGTAATTTTACTGCTAATGGCTTTGTAAATCATGCTTTGCTAACAAATTCCACATCAAACAAGAGTATTGAATCAGGTGGAATGACACATGAACCTGCATGAAATGAAGATAAGGTTCTCCTTAATTAGTCAAAATGGTAACAGAAAAAGTCATGCCAAGTAAAAAAAAGGTACCGCAATGATGTAAGGAAATTAGGCAGATACATAATTATTTACACTACTAATATTATGTGAAAACAGATAACCATGTGCTGACTATCGTACTAATTTGTATTCATTAATAAAACAGAATCTAAGACAGCTTAATATAATGTCCTTAGTCCAAGCTTCTCCACAGTATTCGCTATATGTTCATCTTTCTCTAGTGTTCATGGGTCAACGTTATTTAGTGTCAAAAGATGAGTATGCCTCGGCATGATTCTTGTACAAATGTCCCTTCACCATTCTCTATAAAATTAAGAACTAGCTAGTAGCCATGTGGGGAGTGTATCAAGGAAAATGGAGTGTTTTAATATGAGAGGTGGGAGGAGCAAATGTTGACTGTAGAACCATACATGGATAAAAAGAATAAGAATTTTTTTAAGCATTACATGAATCATGATCACTTAAAAAAGTTATATAACTTTATGTTTTATCTTGATTATTCGAATTAGTTTCAATAATCAAGATATACTAATCATGAAACATATTGATCATTAAAAAGCATAACTTAAAAGGACATTTATGAGAAATTAAGAAGCCAAGAAGATCGAAGATCTGGACATATTAAGTGGTATATAAATGAATTTTAGGCAAATTTTTAAAATGACAAATATTGTGAAACGGAGAAAGCATTACATAATCCAAGGGATAATACAAATGCTATTATTTAGATGTGTTGAGTCATGAATGTACTAAATTTTCAAAGTGACAGAATAGAATATTATAAACATTAGATAACTTTATGTTTCAATCTTGTTTATTTATGTTAGATCCAATAATCAAGATACCAATTATCAAAAAACATTACTTACTGATAACATTAAAGGAAATATATAAGAATCTAAGAAGAAGATATGGGTCATATTAGGTAAAATATGAAAGAGTTTAAGGTAATAAGGTAAATTTTTGGGTAATTCCCGTTAATAAAATGAATGGAGTTGAAAATTATGCAGATGTCCTAAATCAGAATTGGTTACACGCCCTGTCCTGCACACATCTATATAAATCAAATCAAGTTAAGTCAATTTTAGCCATTTACAAGTAAATCGAATTAGCTTGCTTCGATTTACTAGTGGTACAGTATATACATAGTAAATTGAATCAGGCTGATACGATTTACTACTTTCACTTGCTTCGATTTACTTACTAGTGGTACAGCATTTACATAGTAAATTGAGATGTCAATAATCTGTACAAGTAGTAAATTGAATCAGCCTAATTTGATTTACTATGTATATGCTGTACCACTAGTAAATCGAAGCAAGCGAATTCGATTTACATGTAAATGGCTACATTCGATTTATTAGCGTGAATTACCCTAAATTTTTTAAATGACAAATATTGTGAAACAGAAGATGTTTTTACAATGCAAAAAAGCCATTATCCAAATATATTGAGATATGAATATACCAAATTCCAGAGTGACAAATATTGTAAAATGAAGAGGGGTATATCAGAGTCGAAGACCTAATGCAAAAAACCATTACAAGATGGATGGGATATTACAAAATCCAAGGCATAATGCAAAAAGAAGTCTTCTTGGATTTGCCTTGGATGAATTCAACTAGTGGCACAGCCAATAGACTCAAGTTTGATGCATTGAAAGTGAAGCAGATTCAGAAAATACAGCAAGCAGTACTTGTGCCTAGAGTGATGAGTGTTACTATTTATAGCAGTTAACTTAAACATAAAACACTTAACAAGAGAAAGAAGGAGTACTTGCCTCCTCTACAACCCGCTCCTCTTGAACCATATCCGAGTTCTGGTGGAAGCTTCAACGTACGTTTCCCTCCTAATAATGTTAGGAAAAAGGAAAATTCAAAAAATCCTTTACCTTCGAATAATATTGTTAATTAGAATGTTAATTAAAGAAGAGGAAGCAGGCACCTTGAAGCATTGGAGGAATTCCATCACCTCCTAAAATGCCTTCATCCCATCCTTTGATGACCTATGAGATTCATCAATTATTATGTCATCCATACTCAAACCATTTAATTTAATTAATCGATTAATGTTACCTCTCCAACGCCGACGCGGAATGTAAGTGGCTTGCCGCGATTGTAGCTGCTATCGAAAACTTTGCCATTCTCCAGTCTCCCAACATAGTGTGCCTGCACCCACCGGCATAGTTCAAATCTACGAGTTCATGGAAAATAGATATATGGTATGCATGTTTGACCTTAATAAGCTGGCCTTTAACGGCCTGAGGGCCAGTTCCAACAAGTTTGTCACAGAAGGCAAGGCCAGAAGGAGCTACTGTTAATTCACATGGTGCTGATTCAGCTGCTGATGAGGACTGTGGCTGCAAGAAGGAATGGAGAAGCCCAAGCCCAAGGCCTATTGCATCTCTTCTCTTTAAGAGGGGAGGAGTGACTACTAGTTCTAGTTGTTGTTGCTTGTACGAACATTTGTGATGAGTGGAGGAGAGTGCAAGAGTGGTTGGGGTTCTCTTTTGCGGGTGAAGCCGCATCCATGTACATGTTCCAACTGATGAGTGTGCTGCTGCTACTGAACAACTCATCATCCACAAATCACAAATCTAACGTCGATATGCCTCTCTCTCTCTCTCTCTCCTCAAGCAATCAAATGTGATGATGCTATCCTCTTTTGGTTGGGCCGTCAATCATCGTCTTTCTGACTCTAAAAGCCCAAACGCCAAACCCAGATATCGAACACGAAAGGGCCTGAAGAATTAGTTCAAGAACGAAAATACTATTCTACCCTCGCTTTCAAGAATATTTTACAATGCACTCCTATTTCTGGTTCTAAATAACCTAGCAGGCTAGCGAAACCCCAACCTCTTTCGGCGCCCAATAGAAGAGAAGAGAATGGCGAAGTCGCTGAGGTCAAAGAGGGAAAAGAGGCTTAGGGCTATTCGGAGGGAGATTGTTGAGCCTCTCTACGAAAAGAAAGAAGCTGCTAAGCAAGCAGCCCTAGAAGCTGCCCTTGCTGCACCGAAGCTTGAGGTTCGCCAACCCTCAAACTCCGCCATGGATGCCTCCACCGCCTCAGCTACCATCACCAATATGGGTATCTATCATATCTTCTCTCTCACTATATATCTTAGTTAGGGTTTGGTTCATGATTTCTAACAGATCAGACTGTAGATTAGGGTTTGTTGTCATTAATGCTGCTTCAATAACACTGGGAGTTAATTAATCTCAATACTATATGTGAGTGTGGTTTTCCTGAATGATGAGACGATGAGAGACTAGCTTTCACTTCAGAAGAGTCAAATTCAAGTCAGTAGTCCTTCCAAACTCTGAAGGAGATAACTTAGTTTGCTAACTGCACTCCCCGCAAGCTGTTTGGAACTAAGTTTAAAAGATGGCGTCTCCATTAGTTTTTACCCTGCTTATCATTTGCCATTTCACTTAGAGCACCAAGTTTTTTAACTGAAAATTTATGTGAAGACTGAAGACTATGTTAATGTTGCACAATAAAATTGCTATGGCACGATCTAATGTGTTGTATAAAATGTTACATTTGTCAGATGTGGAAATGGCTGACGGCGCTCAAAGCACAGCTTCCTTAAAGCCTGTTGGTGGAGTAGGTAAAAAATTCAAGAAGAAATTGAAGATTGCCAAGAGCAAGCGCCGTGGCAAGGGAAAGAAAAAGCGTCACATATAATGTGAATACTGAATGGTAATAATATCTCATTTTTAGTCCAACTCAAATTTGTATATTGTATCTTGCTACTGCATGTTATACACCTGTTTAAACATCTTTATTTTGATTTCAGAAAATCAAATATTGTACTGTGATAAACATCTTTATCCATTGAGTAGCAAAATAATTATGACCGTTATAGTTTCCAGAAATTGATATAGCTTAGTAGCTAGGATTTCATTCTTAGACCTTCAATGGCTTTATGTAAAATCTGAAACCTAGTTGCCAAGCTTCTAAAATTCTATGAGCCTTCAGACATGAATAGTTTACTACAATAACTGCCCATTTGAATAAACCAATTTGTTTGTTAGATACACTGTTTTTCAATGTACCAATTTGTCAGCATTGATAGTTATGTGAGATGTGAGATGTGAGGGAGCAATATATAAGGGTAGATATTCTCCCAATTCCTTAATTTAAAAGATTCACTATAGATTAATCCTGTAACCAAAACCCAACACAAAGAAAATATCTAGTAGGCTACTGCTAAATAATCCCAAATTATCACCTCAAGGGCCTCCTTATTGCCTTAAACCATAAGTATTAAACGATAATTGGCACGTCGAAGATGATAATATGTTGCAAGAGGGGAGTCTAATAAGAAGTGAATTATCAAAACATAAATGAATTTTGCGGTGTTTATGTCCAGGTACTAACTATTTCAAGTCTTTGTCCACCCGCCAGTTTGTCCAGGGTCAGTCAATCCTGCCCTGTGTGATGCCTATATCTCCAAAAAGACCTGATCTCATGTCATGTCACCCGACTGACCTGAGGCCTAAATGCATCAAAACTCAAAAGGAGGATGAGCCCTTCCAAATACTTTTTCTTCTATTGGTGCCTGATAGGTAATTCTACCCGATGAAGAAGCTGGGAGCCGAGAGGTTACCAGCTGCCTGAGGTTATTCACAGATAAAGCAGCACAGATTGATATGTAGCTGGGTGGGCACCGGCTGGTCTTTTGACCATATCCTCTACCCCTTTTGTTAAACCAGTTCCTGAATCTATAATCCTTGTGGTCTTTTGTTAGTTGCTTAAAACCATAATATCCGGATACTCTTTCTGTTTTTGATTTAATGTTTACTTACTATGCTTGTGGTATGCGATTTTGTAGGTTGCAGTGGTCTAGTCAGAATTACTGTGGCTTTCTATTCAGAAAGACTGCTAAAATTTTGATCGAACAAGCACGAAGACAATTCACTTCTCTCGTCTTTCGGAGCTCTAGACATTTTTATTAACTATACACTCAAATAGTGAGGAACAATACAATTTAGTGTGTAGTAGTAGTCAGTGTTTAAGACTCGTTGTGAACATGAAAGTAGATATTCAATTTGTGTACCAACCGACCTACCAAGCTCTTGGAAGTTGAACTTGATGTTTACTTTTACTATTGTTGAATTTTATCATTCTTGTAGTTTTATTGTCAATGTTTTGTCATGTCATGTTCTCGGAATCAAATATAACCTAAATGTCTAATAAGACCCGAAAAGCAATTAAAACAGCAACATGTTCTCGGAATCAAATATAACCTAAATGTCTAATAAGACCCGAAAAGCAATTAAAACAGCAACGTGTCAACCCAAAAATGAAATGAAAATTCACAACAGTTGCAGTGTCGTTTTAACATGAGCGAAACGGGAGTATGTACTCCTGGACTCGGGGAAAAAATGGGTGAAGGAGAGAGCAGGAGCGAGGATGACGGCCATGTCGTTGGAAGAGATAAGGGGGAGAGTGAGGATGGGTGTGCACCCGGTGGTAAGGAGGTCCTTCTTGGAAGAATTTTTTAAGGGTCTCCTTTAGAGATAAAGTTATTGGTATAGAAAAATTTAAGGCCTTTGCACTTGGATCTCTTTCTAGGGATGGGATAGCAATGATGGTAGGTAAACAAGGTGATTCTTAACTTTCGTGTGTTAGCTCCACAAAAAAAGTAATGCTCTACTTGGTAGAACCTTATAGAGATGCTTTAGTGATCAAGGTCTTCGACAAGAACTACAATTATACAACTTTTTCATATAAGCTTCGGATGGTCTGACGCATCAAAAGTGGCTTTGATATTCTAGACGTGGGATTTGGGTATTTCCTAGTGAAATTCGATGGTGTTGAGGATCGGGATAAAGTCATGCTTGGTGGACCGTGGTTGATAAAGGGGCATTATGTTGTTGTAAAATCATGGGATGTAGATTTTTGGCCATGTGAAACGTCCTTCGGGTCAATGCTTGCATAGATTCGGGTTTGGGGCTTCCAATCTGGTGCTACCAATAGTAGGCTATGATGCGTATTGCTTCTGCGATAGGTGTTCCGATCAAAGTGGACATGGCCACTAAATTGGTAGAGAGAGAGATATGCCGAACATGTGTTTAAATAAATCTGGGATTGCCAATGATTAAGAATATTATTGTGGAAGGGATAATTCATGCAGTGGAGTATGAAAGTCTAAATATGATATGTGTTTCTTGTGCACGTTATGGTAATGATAAGGCACAATGCTTGGGTAGATCACCACGGAAGGGAAGAGTGTTGATCCTAGCGCCGCCAAGACCCATGTTGGTGAAAAGTCAACATCAATTAATGATTAAAAAAAATTCAAAAATCAAATACAACTGATAATGTTGTGATAGGCGTGGTTGTTGGCGAGGATCACAGACCTAATATGAATGATGATTCATTGACTAATAACTTGCATGAGACTCACGTTGAAGAGGCATGCAAGAATGAAGAAGTGGGTTGGGAGCAAGTATCAAGGAAGGGGAAATATAAGCTGAGCCAAAAGCAAATTTAGGCCCAAAGATGGGAATACACAAGCAAAGGTTCGGATAGGAAAGCAAGGCCATGTTGCATGCTCCTCTGCTGATGGATCCGCTTCTTCACGAGCTAGGATCGGATCTCAAACCATGCTCCAGAAGCATGGGTCGCATGTGAGGAATAGAGATGTGTCTGCGATGCCGTCTTCTCACTAGACCCCAGCTCCCCGCGGCTCCTTCCTCCGGAAACGGCTAAGAATGTAGTCCTTGCAAAGCTCGTCGACGGAGAAGAATGGAAGCACGGTAGTGGACGCTTCCGCAAAAGTTGCTACAGCGGTAGTACCACCGGGGATGGAAGTTTCGCCGTCGAATGATGCAATGAGGGAAGGCAAGGATGAGGGAGTCTGTCCTGTGATTCAAGTCTCATCTTGAGGTTGGTGAACCAATTTTATATTCACTGCTATTCTATTATTCTATCTTTATATTATGGATAGTTTAAATATAATAGTTTGGAACATTAGGGGTGCATCTAATAAGTTAGTCCGGGTGAATTGCAAAGAGCTTGTTAGGAAATTTAAACTTGTCTTTTTATTGTGGTTGAAATTCATTGTCCTTTTCAACATTTGAAACTGTTATGGGAAAGGCTTGGTTATCATTCTATTGGTACAGTGAAGGCAACAGGGTATAAGGGGGTATATGGTTCCTTTCTACAGTGTCGGATGCTTGCTGCAAGTGGGTAAATGCTTTTAATCAGTGTGTTACGGTGGAAGTTCAGTTAGATAATGTGATTTGGAGGTGTAGCGATATTTATGGTAGTCCTCATTTTAATACCAGAGTTCTTCTGTGGGATTATCTTGTGACTAAGTCCTCATCTTTTCGTGGGCCATAGATCATTATTGGTGATTTTAATGAAATTCTGTTTTCTCGTGAATCTAAGGGTTGTCTTTTTTCAAGTCGACGCGCAAATTGCTTTGCTGCCTCATTAGGGGGATAGCGATCTATTTGACTTAAAGACTATCGGAAGACGATTTTCTTGGTACAGAAGGGTGAAAAATTATATTGAGGTGGCAAAAAAGCTTAATTGGGTTTGTATCAATAGTGGATGCTTATCTCTATTTCCTGAGGCTTATGCGGAAATACTAAATAGACTTCAATCTGATGATTGTTCCATTCTAGTTCACTGTAAAAGGCAGCCCTAACCGAAAAAGAATAGGCCTTTTCAGTTTATTGCGACTTGGGCTACCCATTCGGGGTATACAGATATTGTGACCGAATCGTGGTGGTCTGGCTATACACAGGTGCATGGCAAGCTTTCAAAAGTGCATAAGAATTCTCTAGAGTTTAATTCTAAAGTGTTCGACAACATTTTCGTTAAGAAAAGTGAGTTGGAGCACCAAATTAATTTCTTACAGAAGCGGCTGGAAGTGATGGAAGATTTTTCTATGCAGCAAAAAGAGTGACAGTTGATTGAGGATTACAATAACACTCTTGTGCAAGAAGAACTTCGGTGGTTTCAAAAATTCAAAGAGCAGTGGATAAAATTCGGGGATAGAAATACCAATTTTTTCATGTTCATACTCTGGTGCGGAGGAAGCATAACCAATCCATGGTCTCTTTCTCTAGGATGGGGTGTGGGAAACGAATTCGAATGTCCTTTGAAGGAAAGCTGAGTCCTTTTTTAAAATCTTATTCCGTTAATAGGAGGATGTGGATTTGGAATGTCTTGGTGAAGTATCGCTTCCTTCCCTAAATGAGGACGCTTGCTGTAATCTTACAATGCCAGTTATATTGGAGGAAGTTAAGTCGACTATTTTTAGTATGCATTCTTCTAAGGCGTTGGGTCCTAATGGTTTCAGGCTTTCTTCTTCAAAGAATATTAGGAGATTATTGGTTTTGATGTTTAGACTATGGTTAGTCAAGTGTTCTCTAGTATAGATATTGATCCAAGAATGATGGAAACTCTCCTGATTCTTATTCCAAAGGTAGAAAGGCCAGTTTCCATGAAGGATTTCAGACCTATCAGTCTCTATAATGTGGTTTACAAAGTTATAACGAAGGTCCTGGTCAATAGACTTCGTCCTCATCTCATAGACATTGTTGGCCCCTTCAAGGAGGTTTTATTCCAAAAAGGGGAACCTCTGACAACATAATATTGCGCAAGAGGTTCTCCACTTCATAAAGAAAACAAAGTCCAAGAAAAGCACTTTGGCCTTTAAGATTGATCTGGAGAAAGCCTATGACAGAGTTGATTGGAGGTTTCTAAAACATACCCTTGGGATTTTTGGCTTTCCTACCCTTACAATCAAACTGATTATGCGTTTTGTTACTGCCACTTTGTTGTCTATCCTGTGGAATGGGAAGAGATTAAATAGCTTCACTCCTAGCCGATGACTCAGGCAAGGAGACCCGATGTCACTATATCTGTTTGTGTTGTGTATGGATAACTTTTGCAGATTCTCTAGGATGAAGGTTAATGTGGAGTAATCTAAAGCGCTATACTCCAAGAATGTCTCAGCGACAAGGAAAGATATTTTTACTGGGGTGTCATCCATCAATTTCATCCAGAACTTGGGCAAGTATATAGGGGTTACCCTTAGTCACTCTCGGGTGATGTGAGCAGTGTTCAATGATGTTTTGGATAACATTCGGGGGAGACTGGCCAGCTGGGAAGGGAGATTGCTTAACAAGGCGGGAAGACTATGCTTGATCAATTCAGTAGTGGATGTAATTCTTTCTTATCCCATGCAAGTATCTTTTTTTTTTCCTAAAAGGATATCCAATAAGATAGAATCCTTGATGCAGAGCTTTCTCTGAAAAGGTCAAGCTGATGGTAGAGGCATGAATCTGGTTAGTTAGAAGATGTTGGTCACCCCAAAGAAGTTTGGTGGTTTGGGAATTCGAGATATGTTTTGTGCTAATGTTGCTCTTCTTGGGAAGCTAGTCTGGCAATTTTTTTCATCATCCAAACAAGTTATGGGTTCAATTGTTGGCAGAAAAATACCGTTCCTCTCTTGGAGACTATTTCAGTCGGTCTTGAGACACGGGCTCCTATGTTTGGAAGAGTATATGTAAAACTTGGGATCTCTTGAAGGATGGCTTTGTTTGGTGTATTGGGGATCTAAACCAAAACTTTTGATTTTCTAATTGGAGAAAAGAGGGGGCAGCTTTGCCAGGAGATGGATTATGTTCACATTTCTGATTCGGATCTCCGGATCTTGGATCTTTGGTCATCTGGACAGTGGCACCTTCAGAATATCTATTCTCCTCTAAACCAGTTTTTGCAAGGCAACATTCTTTCCTATAATTCGGATGTGCAAGTAGGTTCAGTGGTAGGATAGTTTTGGTCTAGTGCGACGTCAAAGATTTATGACTCTCTTAGTGGTTACTTGTGGCTCAGTAAAAAGAAGTTTGGTTGGAAAGACTAGGGGAATTGGCTTTGACTTTGGCGTCAGCTTGTTCTGAAAAAACATAAATTCTTGGCCTAACTTAGTCTTAGGGAGACTCTGCCCACTACTGCTTTTCGTTTCAAGAGGGGCATCTCACCAACGGACAGCTGTCCACGATATTTTTCTGGTCAGGAATCGGTTGTTCATTGTATTCGAAATTGTCAGAAAACTCAACTAGCTTGGTAGGCTTTAGAGATTTCTGATCAACCTCTGAATTTGATGAACTGGTTCTTGCTTCATAGCAAAAAAATCCTTTTAGATTCTTTTCTGGTCTATGGTGGATTTGGCGTTCCAGGAATAATGAGATCTTTCATCCACACGAGTCTTGGCCCCTAAAAAAGGTTACTAGTATGGCTTTGTCCTTGGAAAAGGAGATTTGGAATATTTTTATGTTGCAACGAGTTTCTATCCCCTCTACCATTAGTGGCTCATGGATTCCCCCTCGTTGGGTACTTTTAAGATTAATTGTGATACAAGTTATCCTAGTATTGGTGATTGTGTTGGTTTTGCCTGGATTAGTAGAGATTGGAAGGAAAGTTGGCAACGAGGCTGTTTGAGAACGATTGAGAGTCGTAATCAAGGTAGCGAAAATCGCGTCTTTACTCGTATAAACGGACGATTTTACGGGTTTGCAGGTCATCCCCGTTCCCATTTCTACTTCCGCGCCTGGTGAAGCTAGAATTCATGGAATCGCCGCGGAAGATCATAAAATCGTACAATCGTGTCGTCTCCACCGCGTCAAAGAAAAGGCAATCCAGAAGAAGAAGATTTGCGGGTTTGAGATGACCTGGCTAGCCCAACCCGAATCCCACTAAAAACTCTTCAATTTCTGTTGTACTTCCTAAGTGGTTACTTATCTCTCCCCTCTTTTTGAATTCTGGCTCTCTCCCACTCTTCCACTACTCTAAACCTCTCATTGACCCATTGTATTCTACATTTTTTGAGATTTTTATTCAACGATTCTACACTTTTTCTTCCACCATTGTTAGCTTGTTGTCTTCTTGGTTCTTGTCAACACAGCTTTATGAGACTGAGTCCGTAAGTGCGATGGCCTCCCCATGATTGCATCTTTGTTCTGTGCTTGTGTGTTGCGGTACCTTGTGCAATCTCATTCGGTAAGTACATAATAAATTAATAATATATTTAGTTATTTACCATCATTACAAATTTACAATTGAAAAATATAGTTAGTTTTAGTTTCTTTACCGTCATTAACAACCAATAGTGATCAACGAAGTCCATGGATAGAGTGATGAAGAAACTTATAATTTGGATTATTATTATTATTAAGACAATTTAGGGAAATTTCGCTTTGCATGCACCAATTTCAGCTTGTTCTTTTCATTTTGTTATGCTTCTGTTTTGTGTTGCCTCCTTAATAGTAAAAAGGATTAAGGAGGCTCTATCTTGTATTTTAGTTAATAGTTTAAGGATTAAGACATGATATTGACTAATGAATATGAATGAATAATGCTATTCTATTTGTGCATTTCACCAAAACCTCCTTATTTAGCAACTAATAGAATCCAATTTATCATGATCTTATTGTGCATTTCACCAAAACCTTCTTATTTTGCAATTATCCAATTCATCATGATTAAATTCTAATATAAAAATCAGGTTGCAGCTAACCCAACCAACAATACTAACTTCATCTAGTTCTCTTGTTAATCTTAATTAATTTGATGTGATGTTTTTTTATTATATATAGTTCTACGTTCCTAGTAATCTTAGTGGAAAATAATTAGTTGAAGTTGCTTGTTTTTTGTTAAAAAGTGGTAGTTAGTTACTACAGTCACCTAATTATATCAGCTTATAAATTTTGAGAGCTAAAATATCTATATAAAGGTATTGATGCTTTATTTGAAGGTATTGATTTTCGTTTATTTATATAAAGACTTGTTTGAGAAGTGCATAGAGATTACTCAAAAATATCTTGATGATGTACATAATGTTATCCTTGATAGTGATTCAAATGATTGTTATTAAGAAAGTTTAGGGAAATTTCTTTTTGGCATGCATCAACTTCAGCTTGCTTTTTATTTTTGTTATGCCTCTGTTTTGTTAATAGTTTAAGGATTAAGAAAGACATGACAGTGATTAATGAATGTGAATAGTGCTACATCTTACCAAAATGTCTCTCATTCTTATTTTTGTATCTCAAAGATTCCAATATAAATAAGGATTACCAATATAATACATACATAATACTGTGCTCAGGTATAAGAAAAGTAGAAAATGCCAACAAAACATAATTGGATTGGGATTTAGGAACTTTATTTTTTATTTAATTTTTTGGTTCTTAAAGGTTTGCTAATTAAATTTTTTAATTGCTACCTACAACCTAAATGCTTACATAATTAATTATATATTTGCTTATTAGTTTATTTATCTTAGTGTAGTGAATTTGATATAGACGGCACAATTGCTACTGTGTTCTCATTTTAGATTCCATAGTTTAGAAATTAATTATGTACTTCTATTTGTTTAGATTTGATACGGTTTCAAATGCGAATAATGGTGAAAATAATACTAGAGTTGAAACTGATTGTGGTTGTGCATCCAAGAAGATCGCTAAAAATACTGAAGGAAATAGGAGTGATAAAGCTTGGAAGCATGGAATTTCGGTTGATGGAGATGCTAAAAAAATAAAATACAAGTATTGCGATAAGGTGGTGACAGGAGGAGTGTATAAGTTGAAACATAATTTGGCAGGAACAAAAAAAGATGTTGAACTTTTTATGGGTGTTTCTAATGAGGTTAAAAAGGATATGTTTGATAATGTTGTTGGTTTGCAAAAAAATTTAGTTAAAAAGACAAGAAAATTTGAGGAAAACATACAAAGTAAAGATGAAGGAGTAGAAGAAGAAGGAGATGCTTTAGTTGGTGAGAAGAGAAAGGAAAAAGAAACAGAGACACCAGAAAGTCTCTTTAAGAAAATGGGTGTGAGCACTCAAACAACAATCAACTCAATTTTTAAGAAGGGCTTAAGGGAAGAGGCGTGTGATGAAATTGCTTCGTTCATCTACAATAATGCTATTCCCTTTAATGTTGCAAGGTCTGAAGAATACCATAGCATGTTTGAGAAAGTTTCCCACCATGGATTAGGATTCAAACCACCCTCTTATGATGAGTTAAGAGGAAAATTATTGAAGAAGAAAGTAGAGTCAATCAAACTAACATTAGAAGAACATAGAGTTGAATGGAAGAAAACTGGATGCACTATTATGACAAATGGTTGGAAAAAGAAGGAGGACTATTCTCAACTTTCTTGTGAATAGTCCTAAGGGAACTGTTTTCTTAAAATCCATTAATGCTTCTGATATATGCAAAACAGCTGAAAAGATATTCAAGATGATTGATGAAGTTGTAGAGAAAGTGGAAGAAGAGAATGTGGTTCAAGTTGTAACTGATAATGCAGCTAACTACAAAAAGGCAGGATAAATGTTGATGGAAAAGAGAAAGAATCTTTATTCGACTCCTTTTGTCGCTCATTGCATTGATTTGATGCTTAAAGATTTTGAGAAGAAGCTAGATCTTCACAAAAACACCATTGCCAAAGGAAGAAAGCTAACTACTTACATATATTCTAGGACTTTTCTAATTTCTCTTTTACAACAACACACCAAAGGAAGAGATTTGGTGAGACCAGGTATGATGCAACTTGCTACGTTCTACCTTATTTTGGGTAGTTTTAATGAGAAGAAGAATCCACTAATTAGAATGTTCATCTCGGATGAATGGAAGGAAAGCAAGTGCTCAAAGACAAGGGATGGAAAAACATTGAAAATATTGTTTTGGATAAAACATTTTAGGGAAATATTATCCATTACTTGAGAGGTGTTTATCCTTTTCTTCATGTGCTTTGTATAGTGGATTTAGAGGAAAAGACAGCTATGGGATATATGTATTCTGAAATTGATCGTGCTAAAGAAAAAATTAAAAATACTTTTCAAAGTGTTGAAATAAGGTAATAAAACTAGTAATCAGTAAACATTTTCTCTCAGTTTTATCATTTAATTATTTACTAATTAGCTAATTGTCTAATTCACTATTTTTATGTTTTTCTTTAGTTATAAACCTTTGTGAGATATTATTGATGCAAGATGGGACAAGCAACTCTTTAGGTTTTTGCATGCTGCAGGCTATTATTTGAATCCACAAATTTATTATAGTCCTAATTTTAAGGTTGAGTATGTTAAGAAAGGACTTTATGATTGTTTGGATATACTTGTGGGAGATCCTGCACTCATTACAATTATTGATAGTCAACTTGAGGATTTCAAGAGTAAGGCTAAATTTTTTGGTAGAGATGTAGCCAAAAATGCTCTCAAAACTAAAACACCCTCACAATGGTGGGATTCTTATGGGGATGAGCATCCAAAAAACTTCAAAAATTTGCTATCCGTGTCTTGAGTTTAACTTGTAGTTCATCAGAATGTGAGCGCAATTAGAGTGCTTTTGAGATGGTAAACTTTTAATTTGATATTAGCTTAGAAATTTATTTTCTAAATTATAGAATTAGTTAATTATTCAATTTTATTATTTTTTTATTAGCATATGTTAATATATTAAATAAATACTTGTAAATTTTGATATTATTGGCAAGGAAGAAGCCATCAAGAAATACTACTGGCTATAGCCTTGAAGACTTGGATTCGGATGAAGAATGAATTGTGGAAGATGAAAATAATATGATGAAAAGTTTGGAAGAATTTGACACACAAAATGATGTAAACTTAACCCCTCAAGAAGATAGAAGTAAAGATGGGGTCCTTTGATTGATTTGGAGATTCCTCTTCTTGATGATAATGATTTCAATGAGCTTCTCAACTTTCCTCCTAATAAAAATTAAAATGTTGGAAAACATGATGATCATGACGTTAATAAATTGCTTTAGTCTTTATATTTTTTAGTATGATGTTATGTTATCTATTTTATATTTATGATGTTACATATTGTTATTTTGAATTTCAGACTTGTGGTTAGTTTATATTTTTATATTTGAACTTTACAAATGTTACATTTTATTATATCTTTATGCTACTTTAGCTTTATTTTATCATTATGTTATTAGTTATGATACTTTTGTCAAATTTAAATTTTTATTTTTATTTAAATTACTTAATTTTATCATATTATATTATTCTTATAATTGATATTGATAAATTTATATAATTGGTAAAATCTTATATTCCGCTTTACGATTTTACGCTCTACGATTTTTAATTACTTTTTCGATTTTACGTAAAATCTCGTTTTTTGCTATTTTGGTCGTAATATTTTGTAAGGAGAAGAGTTATTTGCTAGATGTTATTTGTGAAACAGATTGTATGAATATCTTACTTTATTCTTGTCAATAATTTTTAGGATAATTCTGATTTTGTTAATTTTTTTGTGCCAAAAATTCGAGACATTATATCTTAAAAATTGCGTATTGACTTCCCATTAATCTTCAAAGATACAAATAAAGTGGCATATATCATAATAAAAATGGCGATGAAAATTCATATTCACCAAGTGAAGTTTTTGCTATTTTAAAAGGAATTTAAGCGTAACATTTAACGAAATTGTCTTATTTTTTAAGTAGTTCTTTATTTTTTGTTTGTTTTATTGTTATTTTTCAGTTATCCAACCTTAAAAAAAATATATAAGCGATAAAATACTAACAAAATTTGGTCTCAACGGAGCTGGGACTACAATCTTAAAATGCCTAAGAAGAATACCATGACTAGTTAGAATTAACGTAATAAGTAATAACCAAGAGTAAATTTGATATTTGAATGTTATTATCGTGAATTTATAATTAAGAGTGTCTATTTTCATATGTCAATAATACAGTTTAATCATATCAACAAAATAAACTTAATATCAAACTAACAGATGGTGCTTATGTTATAACTGTTATAGTAATTATGGTATCTTAAAGTGTTATTGAATTTAAAATAATATTTTTTTATTATTTAACAATATTTTAAAATAAAAAAGTGTTAACATAAAATAAAAAATAAAATTTTAATTTTAACAATATTTATATAATTATTAATTATAACATAATCATAAGTATTAGAGTAAATATCATTTCCGGTCCCTAACTATTTGTTTGATGGACTTCTCACTCCCTAAGAAATTTAAACACGATCTCTATCTACTTTGATATATGTATATTTCAGTTCCTGTCTACTTTGAGTAAATATTCTTTTTGGTCTCTAACTAAAGACTGGAACATACATATATCAAAATAGATAGGGACTGATTTGGATGTTTAGATTTTTTAGAGAGTGAGAAGTCCATCAAATAAATGGTTAAAGACCGAAAAAAATATTTATTCTAAG